>NW_009928752.1:0-6903 GCF_000696875.1 Nestor notabilis
ACGCGGCTGCCCGAACGAATCGCTGCGGGAGGCGTGGAAAGGACGCGGAACGTGAAATGCTGTAGTCCCGGTTTCCCATGCTGTGGGGGCACGCAGGAGCGTGGTTTTTTAGTGCCACCTGCCCCTACTGTGTTACCACTCCACATGCGTAACGCCCTTTTGCCCTTTATTAACTGCATAAATAACGATGGGGAAAAGAAGGGTAATAAAATTACAGTACATTCCTTTTCTAACCAGCAATCGAAGTCCCTGCTGTTTTGTCGAGGTAAAAAAAGAGGATATGTCAGCACCACAATTCACCATTATATCAAATAAACTTCTCAAGCCTTGTACTGCTTCGGAGCCAGCAGCTGCATACAACACAGAGTAAGGAGAAAGGTGCCCTGGGTGCCAGGATGCTCTGCACTAGCAATGGCAATTCCAAATTCTTCTGCGAATCTACCGTCTCATCTAGGCCGGTGATAGCCAACAGCCTGATTTATTAATTGCCCTTGTGGCCAGGAGGACCAATAGTATTCTGGGGTGCGCTGGGGGGAGTGTGGCAGCAGGTCAAGGGAGCTGAGCCTCCCCCTCTACTGACCCTGGTGAGCTCACATCTGGAGTGCTGTGTCCAGAGCTGGGCTCCTCAGTACAAGAAAGACAAGGTGCTACTGGAGAGGGTCCAGTGGGGGACCACAAGGATGCTCAGGGGTCTGGAGCATCTCTTATGAGGAGAGATTGCAGGAGCTGGGCCTGTTTAGTCTAGAGAAAAGACTGAGAGGAGATCTCATTAATGCAGATCAGTATCTTTATAGAGATGATGCCAGACTCTTTTCAGTGGTGCCCAGCGACAGGACAAGGAGCAATGGCCATAAACTGAAACACAAGAAGTTTCACCTCAACATGAGGGAGAACTCTACACTGAGGGTGGCAGAGCTCTGGAACAGGCTGCTCAGGGGGTTGTGGAGTCTCCCTCTCTGGAGACATTCAAAACCTGCCTGGGTGCATTCCTGTGTAACCTGCCCTGGGTGGCCCTGCCTTGGCAGGGGGTTGGACTGGATGATCCCCAGAGACCCCTTCCAACCCTAACGTTTCTGCGATTCTGTGATTAATGGCGATGCTTATCAAAAAACACGAGAACTGAGCTGTGCAACCAGACAGGATGTTTCAGCCAGACTGCCTAAAATTCTGTTTTACATCAATGTGTACAAATTACTGATTAATAAGCAAATGCGCTACATGTGAAATGCTCTGTAATTAAGATGTCTTAACTTGCAGTAGAGAGGCCTCAATGATTCCTAGACAATTTCTCCTTACAAAATTAAGGAAGGTGTATGCTTCACCGTGCTTACATTAAGATTTAAAAAAAAAACCAATAAAAAATGTCCTGCCTTAGCCCCTTTGCTAACACAGGGGCACTGAGTCACCTGCATCCCCAGGCATTTGCTTTCTCCCAGCCTATGGCTTTGCTGACTGTGCAGGCAGCTTGTCTGGCTGTGGGAACATTCATAAGTCAGCAATGGTTTACCTGTGAAACCTTGGAATTAGCACTGATAAATAAGGGAAGGTTAACCAACTAACCTAAAGGTAAGCAAGTCAAATCACTGCACAGTCTAGCTGCAGGAATGGAGTTTTATTTGTCCTGACATTTCTATGACAAAAACATGCCTGGCTATGTAATCCTCTTATTTTTCTCTTTGAGGACAGCTGCTGCACCAGAAACTCCTGAGTAAATGAAGGGATTATAACACTCCTGCCCAGGGAGAAGCACTTTAGGATTGAGGCTGAGGCTTAGGAAACTGGGGAGTTAACCAAGAGACAGGCTGGCCACAAGGAGCATGGAGCTTGGTGGGAGACAGTCTGTCAAATGAGGCTCCAGCTTGAGAGTTAATACTTAGGGAAGGGTGGAGACCTCGAATTCCCAGGTCCGTGCTCTCAGTGAGCTCTGACCTGGCTCAGTTCCCACTGACCAGCCCAGGCCGTGTTTGCACTGCTTTTCAGTGTTGGTCAGCTTTTGGAGACTTAGTGGCAATAGCCAAAGCTCCCACAGGAATGTCTAGCATAATCAAGTGTCTCAGGAACTTTCCTTTTCCCTATATCCAAGCATAAAACATGACCCAAAGGCCTGTTCAGGCTTCTCTGGGGAAAGGACTGAGCCTGCTATAACTCTGCATGGTATTTGTTGTAGCTGCCAGCTTTTTCTGTCTCCCTGAGTGAGCCTGTCCAGCCCTTCGTGCATGTGTGAGCCCTCCTGACTGCTTTGGTCTGGAAGCCTGCAAAGCACAGTGTTCTCACTCACCCTCTCTAGACCCACCAAAGGTGTTTAAATTAAGTCCGAATGAGCCCTTTCCCTATTCAGGGAAGTTTAGGCACCTGACTAGAGGTGAAAAAACCAGGACTTACCCATCAGCTACCTTGGTTGGCAAAGCACAATACTTAGGCCAGAAAAGCACATAGATGCCTACATGCTTTAGAAACAGGTCTTATTCACAGGGTTTCCATGATCCTCTACCTTGGCATAGGTCAGCATCAGATGCTTGAGGTGGCAATTTTGTTAGGCAGAGCATCTTCCACTAGTATATTGCCCTATTCCTTTGGAAATGCTGTTCACATGTGAGTGAGACAGCGCCGAATACTCTCCTCGTTCCCTTGTGCCAGACAAGAAGAACAGAAAGCAGGCAAAGCCTGACCTCAGCTCCTACACAGCAAACAAACAGTGTCCTCGGTTTGACAAAGCATTGCTTGATCTTCTCAGTAGAGAGAGGCAACCCACGGTGTTAGCAAGGTCGCTCTCTGGATACTCAGGTTTTCTCACTGCCTGTGTTAGACCCAGGAATGACCCAGATTCTGCACCAATCTCGTTTGCCATTGATCAGCACTTAATTTCTGTTGGCAAACACACCCTTTGACACTCTTTGGGATCCTTAAGTTTTTCTTAGCTCAACATCTAAATCATAGCTTGGAAGTTTTTACAAGAGATTTAAGTACACGGTTATGAAATCACTAGCGATGCTACTGATCTGACCTGTAATTTTATCAAAGAGTACCTGAAAATTGCTGACTCCGGTGATGCTGCTGTTTGTAAATGGAAATTCCCTGGGCTCCCATCAGGGCTCTTTCTGCTGGTGTGAATAAAGGAGTTGCAACTTTCTTATAGATACAATATGCCCACTGCTTTTGTATTTTAAATTAAAGCCTAGAGAAATAACTCCTGCATTCAGGAACTGCACTTTCTGCCCTTGCTTACCCAGAACTGCAAAAATACTAACAACAAAAGGTAAAGAAAATTCCAGTTAAAATTAAGGATATTCAGTTTTGAGATACATTAATTTCCCCTACCAGTGTCAGAAGGAAACTTCACTTTTAAGTGTTTTAAGTGAGCCAGCTGCATGTCTTGTCCCCCATACAATTCCATGTGTCAGGCATCTTCATTACTGAGAGCTTTGTTTGGCTCTAATGATTCTTTGAAGGCTACATGGACCAGAAGTACAGAACCATTCCTATAACTGGTGGCCTAACAACAAACCATTTTGGTTTATGCATATATACAGTTCAAACCTAAAGCTATGGTTTTCTGAAATTAATAGTTATGAAGAGGAAAATTTTAAAATTACAGAACAAAAACAAGCTTTCCACCACCTGAGGGTTAGTTTAGCCACATGGTGAATGCGTGCTTCCCAGGACAGGCACTGCAGTGAGTACCTGCGCTTGCCAGCACCTGCCTCGCTGGCAGCTTCCAGTGGTGCATGCAAAGTGCTGCCTTTGTACAGTATTTCCTGATTGTAATGCCTCCTAATATTTACAAAGTTGCAACTAGCAATTTAAGCTGTAAACAGACAAGCATAGACGGTTTATTTTTTCTTCCCCACCTATAACTTTTTTGACCACTGATTTGTTACCATCTTCCCTTCTATTGTCAAATAATAACTGCATATAGAACAGCAAGTCAAGAATGGCCTTGTCCATCTCAGTCAAGGCTTTCAGACTTGCAGTGCTTGTTTCCAGGCTCATAACTGTTGTAGCCACCTAAAAATCTGTTAACAAATAATCCAGCATAACTCCAGGTGCAATGCTGTGACTCATGTTTGAAGTTCTCAAAACTGTAACTGAAAACCCGGGTGGAGAAGGTGGTGGTCACCATGTGTCTCTCTGCCATTACCTTCTGTTTTCCTTACCATACTGGTTGCCTGCAGCGATAAGGCGAAGCAGGAGCGTGGTAGAGGTGGCTCCGACTTCCTGGTTTGAGCATGCCTGCACCAAGAGAGGCATGTGATGTGGGTTTGTCCTTACACTCTATGTCTTACTGTGGGGTTTGGCACCTCCTGCCTCTCCCTCCCATTCCTGAGCTGCCTGTCAGCCTGAGTGACAGCCCTCAGCTAGCAGGCAGAGTATAAAAGGGAGACAGCTCTATGCTTTGAACTACCAGGAGGATTTCTGAGCTTCCAGTTGCCTTATCCCTGATCAGTGTATTCACTGAGAGAAAAACTTATTCCTGTCATGGCTAATGGGTAAGAGAAAATCATATTAATGTTTCTATAATGCAAAGGGCAGTGGGGATGGAATATATTCTTCTGGTAGATGTTTAAAAGGGAGTTATGTGAAATGCAGCATGGCAATAACCCCACTTCCTGTTTCTATTCTGTTTCACTAACTCAGCATAAGAAGTGGGTGATTCAACTGAATCATAAGCTGTTTCAGCTAAAATAAGTTGATGCTAAGATGAGATTTTGCTTAAACATAGCTGATAACATAGAATCGGTTCTCCAAACATCACCTTGCCTACCCAGGACCCTGACAGAGTGTTTGCCCAGTAACTGCCTACCCTTATGTTTGTCCATAGACAACATTCTTTTCCACCTACAAAACCTGTCTTATTTGCCCTTTGCTATTTCACCTACCAGCTTTAAAGTAAGAAAAATACCATTAGACTCAAGTAAAAGACATATACACTGGCGTACAAGCAAAATCAAGACAATTGTTTGCATCTTCTATTAACGATATAAGCTGACGCACGTATTTCGCAACATCTGAACCAATTCTTTTAAATGATTGAAAACTTCTTGTAAATGGTTGCTCACCAGGCTTTCCAAATGCTTTTCTTCTCTATGCCAAGATTAAAGGCTTTTTAAAACTGGATGTTGTTCAAAGAACCGCTGAAGGTAAATTTACTTTAGAGAAGATGCTCAATCAAACCTTCTTTGCAGGGCTTCATCTGACCCACTTGCAAGACATGTTTTTCTTGCTTTGACACTGTTGACGCTCACATGATTTGCCACTGACCCTTTAATTCTCTTCGTGTCTTGAGTCATTTCTGATTCATAGCAATACAATACACAAATACTTCTTGCGGCATTGTTTTGCATAGAATGAAGGTATCATAGAAGAAAATAACTTGGACAAAACAGAAGCACCGTGTGAATGTTTCACTCAAAAGCTGTAACAAAATGGAGATGTTAGATTCTTTTGCTCTAGCCACATTGCTGGTGCATTGGAGTTCCTATTGCAAAGAGCCTCACCTAAAAGTTTTCTCAGCTCTTCCAAGTGCAGACTTAGTGTTCTTGTTGTTGAGTGGTTTGCGCACGTAAGCACATCTAAGCAAGACTTCAACTGGATAAAATCCAGTTGGACAGACTTCTTGCAAAGAAATAATTTATCCCATGTGAAAGCACGGATCTAACAACTGAGAGATGTCACCATAGGGAGAGGATTGAGAATTAATGATAAAAATCTCTGCTTTGAGTCATACATGTAATTGTATTGAAAAGCAGAGAGTAAACACACAATACTCTTTCTCAAGAAGATCTTACCTAAATGCTGTGTGTCATGGATTTGCATGAAGGTGTTTGGCTGCTTCTCTTTGAAGTTGTTTCATCTTGTACGTGTAAGCTAAGTTTATGGACCTTTTTAAAAGAAGTGCTGTCCAGAAAGAGTTTTTACAAGATGATGATGTAAGCTGCTAAATAAGTTCTTTGCTTTGGCAGGGATATAGCTTTCTATATTTTAATCTTTGGTTACAATGTGTACAGGACCTCTGCTGTGGAAACTAAAGGAGCAACAAAAAGGAGAAGAAAAGTTCATGATGATATTGTGATAGCACCTAGCAGAGAAAAAGGAGAGAAAAGACTTTGATTTTGTAAAATTAAGTGACTATAGAGGTTCGGGACACATTTTCTGAAAGCAGGAATACATTTCATAGAAGCATATTTATTAAGCAAATATGAGGCTTGAAATCTGCAGATATGCGCTTGCTGTAACCCTCTCCTGAGTAGACAGCTTGAGCTTCTCTCCAGAAGCTCATGCAATATTCCAAAACATTTCTAGAGGAGGAAAGATCAAACAGAGCCTTATAGTGCTTTATAAACACAGGACAAATCTGCCAAGAGCAAAGAACAAGCAGCAGGTATTGAAGGGATGACAGATGTCCTGTACAGGTGACTTTTACCAAGACACACACTAAAATACATGTATATAAAATACTGTGTATTTTGAAAAAAAAAAACCAACACCAAACCAAACAAAAAAACAACCAAACCCCAAGCAAACAAAAACAACAACAAAAACCCCCAAACCAACCAGCCAAACAACTGACATTGCCCCTAATATTTCACATACCTTGGATGTTGAACTGACAGCAGACTCCTATCTGCCACTGGTAGTTACTTCCAAAGTAAGAACTGTATTAAACATAATATGGTGGCACTCAAACAGATGGGATAAGCCTGTTGCAGAGGAGTAGACAGCAGAAGGGTCCAGAACCCAGGAGAAAACTGATCCAATAAAATTAGGTCAGTCCATGAATGTAGACTTGATATTTGAAAAACATCTCCTGCACTATTCTATGAACTTGCCAATCCTGTTCATGGAATTTCAGCTGAGCTGGTGAGATGATCAATTTTCTGCTTAGCGTTGATTTGTAAGCTCTTC
>NW_009928752.1:6916-42575 GCF_000696875.1 Nestor notabilis
TTTGGAAAGAATGTGGAGGTATGGCTGAAAATAAACAAAAATGCTGCTGGTGGTGGCTTCTGTGGTACAGCCTGGGGCTAACTCCCCATGAAGTTGAGCAGGTGCCTCGTTTGGGCTGCACAGCCAGTATTGATAATGTGATGCCACAAGCCACACTTCTGCAGCATAAGCAGAGCCTGGGCTTTGGGCAAGGGCCGAATATGGCTCCCCTGTGACGGCCTCCTTCTGCTCCACTGTAAGATCCATGCAAGTAGTGGTTCCAAACAAAAATCTTCCTTCATATTCGTGTTTAACCCTAGCAACAAACATATCCTTTGGCTCCCATATACTAGAATTCTTAGCCCTTTTCCTTCTTTCAAGTATTGACACCTATTCAAGCCCAGTTCAAAATTCAAGTGATCCTTGTAGATTTCCCATCAGCAACTATCTCAAAGTATCACAGAACCTCAGCAAAACCAGGCTATCCGTGCCTCCAGCATAGCTGAGGTACATGAGGGCTCACATTCCCAGTGCAGGCAGGCTGAGGTGTGGCAGATGAAGTAGTTACGGTTGTCTGCCCTGCCCTTTTGTAGGAGGTTGCTTTCCCCACTTTATGCTGTGTATAATATGACCATTCATGTATGTTCCTTATGCTCCTCAGCTGCTGCAGCTTATCCTCTGCTGCATTAATGTCAACTGCCTGCTTTTGGCTCTTATCTCGGGGATATGAATTCCTATAGGCAACAAGCTCTCAAATAGTTAAGCACAGACTGCTTATGCTTTTCAGGAGCTTTTAATCTTAAGTCTGTATATGTTCCATCCCGCAGTCACACAAACAATTCCAGAGAAAAAGGATTGCTCAGTAATGGAGGGAGGAGAGGAAGTCTCAGTTCTCCAGACACAGTTTGATACTTCCTGGTTCTGTTTCTTTCAATATACAGCTTAGACCAGCAGTTTCTGAGCTAGCCATGAAGTGCAGTCCAGGACATGAGAATTCACATAAAATCTTGCTGTACTGCTCCCCTCATTTGATTAATGCCCTCTTTTCTGCTCTGACTTCTGTTTCCTTCCTGCCAATAATGGGCAGGTGCCCACCTAGCTGGCTTTTTGCTCTTCCTGGCTCTCAAGCTGCCTCACATCAAGGCTGGCACATCAGAAGACTGTTACCTTACCACAATATTTGTCTGCTCTTTCTGCTAAAAAGCATGGAATTTGCCACTGGCAGGAGGATGCAGCAAGTACCTCCCTCTTGGCCATAACAGAAGGAGAAGATGTAACAGTAATCAGCTACAAGGTTCAGAGTTGGCCTTGAAAGTACCTTGGTTCAGTCTGGGAGAATGAGTTGTTAAAATCATGTCAAGTTGCCCAAATGACTATTCGAAAGAAATGCCCATTGTTGACAAATTTTGACACTTTTTTTCTTTACTTGACATCTGCTTTGGAGGAGAAATACAAAATTATCAAGCAGTTCTTCTCTGGGCGTAGATGCATGTGCTGGTTTGTAATGGATTAATTCAACTGTGAGTCATTTGAAGATTAATCCACTTCTCTTTCTTCTCCACTCTGTTCTTTGTCTTGGCCTTACGTATTGGTTTGGACTTAATGCCCTTGAAACTGGAGGTACTTTTGGACGGTTCATCACAATAATAACCCTTCCTAATCTTGTTGATGGACGACTGGATACAATTCTGAAAACTATAAGCTATTATGCAGGATAAAATTCCATTAAAACAAGGACCAGCTTGGGTAGGTTTCTATGTGCATCAAAGATCAGTGCATGAGAGAATTTTATTGTATGTAGACCCTGTGTTTAAAATGAATCTTGGTCACCCTTCATAATTAACTTTTTACTAGGATAACCACACATATGGGCAAAGGAAAGCATCTCTAGCATAGAGTCTTGCAGGAAGGTAAGAAGGGTATATAAAAGATTGCTGCTAGAAAACATCATAGAGAGAATGCTTTGCTTCCTGTGCTTCCTGTTCTGTTGTGTAGTGTTGCTACACGCTGATAACAATCTCCTGCTTGCTTTACACTGCTTGTTTGTACATAGAATGCTCCTGAATGAAACACCACCACCATCCTCATGTTTATTTTAGTGCATGGAAAACTGCAGGAAGTCTTATTTCAAGAATTTTGTTAAAACAGACTCTAAAATAACCTGAGGGAAAGCTCAAGTTTTGTTACAGGTTACCAGCATTCTTTAGATATGAACATGAACTGTAAGGTCTATGGTTTTTAGAGCAGCACTGACAGGAAGGTGAAGGGGCAAGAGAAAGCTCTCCTGATGTCAAGCTGAAATCCGGACCACAGAGCGACATCAGAAGATGCTAGAAGTAACTTGCAGAAATAATAGCACGTGTCTTTTTTCACTGTATTTCTTGACAGGGAAGCCTTAAATCATGAACTTTCCACACTTTTCAATGAGATGTGGGATATGGATGTTAACCGCCTTATGCCTGGGAAAGACTACACAATTGATTTGCAGGTAACCAATTGCTAAGTCACATGAGGATTAAGGGCAGCATGGTTCTGTAGGAAAAGGTGTTGGCAAAAACTTCCTTTTGCTTGTGCTTTATCATTTCCACAAAATGCAGACGCAGGACTTCCTAATAATGGGAGAGGGAACAGTACAGAAAACACATTAATGATCCACACCACCTGGGCATTGGTTCCAAGTGGAGTCTTTTGGGTGTCTGTCTTGGGTCCTGTAACATTTAATATCTTTATCAGTGCCCTGGAAGAGAAGATGGAGTGCAACCTCTCCAATTTTGCAAATGACAGCAAACTGTGGTGTTGAAGTTTCATAGGAAGACAATTCCTAACAAAGAATCCCAATAGCATTATGGGGTTTGCTTTGATTATTATAAAGGCAGGCACTGTCTCCTCTAAAGACATCTTACTTCTTTTATTGTTTTACTCTGATGTTTCTAGGGAAAAGCAGGTGCCACACAGCAAGGTGACAGTGCAGCCAGACGCTTGTTCCACAATGTAAATGAAGAACGCCTGAAGAGCATAAAAACTTTTGCAAGTGAGACACATTCTTTTGTTAATGGTGGAAATGACATGAATAATCTGTGTTGGTTTTTAAGTGTTTGCTAATATATAACATCCTATTTAATTTAGATGGTGATGAGGATCGGGCCTCATATAATTTGAAAGTACTTCCCACAACATTTGCATGGATGTTACCTGTAGCCTCAGGCAGAAGCTCCTTTTGTCCTTAGCCAGATCTAAATTTCTCTGTGGTTCTTCTACTACAAAGTGAAACAGAAGAAATTCTTACCATTGCTTTGATGTTATTCTGGGTATTGAAAAAGATGCCAGTCATCTTTCCTCCTTTGCTCACAGCTTCTAGCCCTTTCAGATAACACTAGGTCCACATCTACTGCTTGCATTTCTGTTAAGGGCTATACTTTAAGTATGTCCGTGAATGCATGTTTCCTTCCCCGATTTTTCTTTTCTCCAGATAGATTTACATTAAGCTAATCAAACAGCCAGTGTAATGGGGAGCGCTGGTTTTCTCTGTTCCCCCCACTCCTCTCTGAGCCACACAATCCTATGCTTAGTGAGGGCGGCTCTGGTACTCAGCAAAACCCTACACCGAGTCCCTTCAGCTCACTAACCTGGCAGGAAATTACTTAGGTTTTTGACCTCACATATTCTTCTATCAGTTTGGTGTGATGAATCAGCCCCCAGAATCCACAGAGTGTCATAGCATGAGTAGATGAAGTGGTGGCAGAGAGCAGGTGGCAAAAGGGGTGAAAAGGAGAAAATTAACCCATTCACTCAGTGGCCATGTGCTCAAGCTCAAGCTGTCTCTTGTAGGTTTATGCTGTATTATTCTTCTCCTAAAGTAATGCCCACACAGCCTTCCACCAGCTTAGCTCAAGTTTATAAGCCTGTCTGTAATTTGGGTGATCAGATATAATTTGTGTTGGTAGAAGGCCATTATTGCTTCAGCACTTGGTTCCATAAAGAAGCTCAGTAGTGAGCTGTTTATCTTAAAAAGAAGTCCAGCATTGTTCTAGCCTTGAGTTACCTCCAAACATACACCTAACAAACAATGTACCCAAGAATGAAATTTGACAAATAAAGGAACATTGTTCTCTAAGCCCTGTCAAGGCATAGTATGTGGCATCTTTCCATTATGGCACTCTCCACTGTCTGGATCACAGGTACAGTTAGGCCTTTGTTCATCAGAATGAGCATGCTGAAAGTTTCTCTTTTTCTGCAGCCTTTATTTCCTTATTGGACAACTATGAGACATCAACTGGCGTAGCAGAAGTAGTGACTCCAGAAGAAATAGCTGAAAATAATTGCTTTCTTGATGCTATCTTAGCAACAAAAGTAATGAAAGTGAGTAATACAGACATTTTTTAGTCACTGAAAACACTGAATTAAAAAGTAAACTGTTGCATGTATCTTGGTATTCTATCCTTCAGCTAGCTCATGAATATCTGCTTAAAAAAAACCTAGCAAAGCCAAACCTTGCCGATTTCAAACATCAGCTCTATGACATCTGGTTCCAGCTCTACGCCAGGAAAGGAGGAAACAGGTATGTTTAATGGATATGGCCCCTGATAATCTCTTCACTATTCTGACTTAGGTAAATGTAAGCCAGGCTGCTGTCTGTTACACGCAGGACTGGAAGACAGCCTCAGGTGTTCATTGCTCCCACACAGGTTGTGTTTAAAGACTTACTAACAGTACACAAGTGGTAAATTGCCTCCAGCTGCACTTTATGTCCCTAATCACAGGCCTTCAACCACAGACATTCATCCACCTTTCAGCCTACCACATCATCCACTTTTCTAACCTGTACTTTATCAGTTTGTCTATGAGTCTGTTATGGGACACAGTGCCAGAAGTCTTGCTAAAATCTGGATAAGCAGCAGTGATGCATCTATGGCATTTACTAGCAACCTTCATGATCAAATTCAGACTTTGTGGCTAGATTTTATTGCAAATTCTGTGTAAAGTAAGAAAGAAAACCTAACAAATCCAGACAAATAAAAAATCTACTCACAAATCAACCTAAGCAAGCTTGTACATCTTGCCTTTTACCTATGCCCATTTGAATTATTAAACACATAAGATACCTATATATTATTCTTTGGTTTATTACAGACCTGATTCTTGTGGTTTTGAACACGTTTTTGTCGGAGAAACAAGACGTGGTAAACAGATCTTAGGTCTGCACAACTGGGTGCAATTTTACCTTCAGGAAAAGCGCAACCAAATTGACTACAAGGGATATGTGACTCGGAAGAACAAAACCAGGGTAAGAAGCAGCAGGGTGCCTTTGCAAGTAAGACAAACGGATCTGGAAATAAAAGCTGTGGCAATGAACCAAGGCACAACAATGCCATCATAGGCTCAACTGTTTTGAACCTGATTTGCCCAGGTGTATGTAAGAAAAAATACTAGCATGCCCTCAAGTCCAGCTGCTTTTTTTTTTTTTTTTTTTTTTGTAAAAACTATTTTATAAAGTAGTAAGGTGGTTACAGAATCACAGCACTGCTGAAGCTTAACCGAGGTAAATGATCACGTATGCTCTGGAAGTCAGGGAAAAGGCTGTGCTCCAGCTATAGCACCCTGGCACAGCAAGGATGACTGAATCTCACAATGCTCTCAGAAATCTTGAGTCAGAAATTCTATCTATCTGCCTGGCTATAGCTGTTTTGGAAATTATTCTGTTGTTTTGTTTATGCTTTCAGCCTGACAAAGACGACCAAGTTTTGAGCATCCAGTTCAGCTGGAAGGGCTCAGTCAAGCCAATTGGAAGCACCTTTATTGGTGTCAGCCCGGAGTTTGAATTTGCCCTTTACACCATCATTTTCCTGCTGTCTGAAGGAAGAGTCACACGTGAAACAGTGAAGATAGAGGAATATGAGCTACAGATAGTTGTTTGCCGCCATGGGCACCACATTGGAACAGCATATCCAGTACTTCTCAACACCAGTAGTGAAGACTAGTACCTAGAGTGATCAGGCAACATTTTCAGGGGGGGAGGGTGGGGTGGGTGAGGGGGGAAAGGGGAAGGAATAGGGACCAAATAGCAGAGTAAATTGATGTGTTGCTTTATACAAGTTATTTTGAGTAAAAATTGATGACTCATTTGCTTTTGGTCTGCAAGAGAGTGTTTAATCAACAGCGTGCCATGGCTCAGTGTCTGACAAGTCTTGAGACATATTACTGCTCATATTAAAAGCTGGACCAAACTTACATCAGCCTTCCTTTGTGCATAACACTATACTTTTCAATAGATAATGGAATTTAGAAAAAGGTCATATTAAAATTGATACACATATTTCTCTTATTTGTTAGCTACTGCATGTCTGGAAAAGAAATAATCACACATTGCTTGCACGTTGCCTTCCAGACAGGAATTTTGATTTGGCACAAACAGAACCACAGTATGTTCTTTTCTCACTTCATAAAACATTAATTTCAAATGCATTTTTACAATTACAGTGCCCTGGACACACAGGAAATGCATTCAGCTGTGAGAATGGTCATCACATCCATCAGATCAACAGCAGGTCTATCACTGCATCAGCTCTGCCTAGGTTTTGTAGAAGCCACAGCTGGCTTTACCCCACCTATCTTTAAAAGTCCATGGTACAGGCACTTGTGTTCCCATTGCAGGCAGCAGTGCCTGAAGTCACTTACCTGCTTGTGTAACCTGCATGAGCATTAGATCCATTGCTATGTATAATCCATTTACTAGATCCCCAGTGACAGTAATAAAACGTCACCGAGGACACTGGTCCTAGTCCTCGACCTCATCACTGGTCCTTCTGCTGATGTGGACATGTCTACCTCTGTTCTTCCACTGTTCCAAGTGAAAAGAAATTTAATGCTTTTCCTTCTCATAGCAGTGCAGAAAAAGGCATATACTGACACCCTCAGAGTGTGCTGAGGACTGGTTAGATATGCACATCCCACAAGATTTTTTTCAACAAAGCAAGGATCTTTGCTCACACTGGTAAAATTTGCTTTTGTCAGTTTGTTTTCCTGAAGAGGACCAGAAAAGTTGTCCTATTGCTGTGGAATGTAAAACAGTAGAAAAGATCATTTGAAATAAAGTACCTTTGGAAAACAGGAAAGACTTCACACAGACCCATGCAGGGATTTAAAGCGTTTTCCCTTTCTTTAAGAATTTTTCGTATACTCCCCATATACTTCGCCAGCCGTAAGAATCTTTACTACTCACGGAATTTGGTCCTAAGCTCCAGTAAACCATGTCCTATAGCACTGGCTGGCATTTATTTACATACTTAGAAATGTTACAGAGAGCAAGCCAAGGGTTCTTACAGCTGTTGAAACTATGTAAGAGGCTCTAGAGGTATGATACATAAGAGGAACAATTGAGATAACAGCAGTAGAGCAGCAACTGATAGGCACTGATGAACAAGTTCACACTTCTCTGCAGCATCAAGAGCTACTGAAGGACGAGAGAGTCCCAGCTAAGGCTCTGGTGTGTATTTGAAGCATGTAGGGATCCGAGGCAGATATTTGGAAATGGCAAAAAATCACTGAGCTGCCACACAGAATACCTGCTCTGTGGAAGGTGAAAAGCACTGAGTGTCCTTCAGGTTGGAGAACTTCCCTGCAGCCAACGGCCCAAAGGTCATGCTGCAGGCCCTGACTGCTCTTCAAGAGTCCTTCTTCATCTTCGCATATGTGGCTGGGCAGAACTGAGAGTACAGTTGAGCCAGCAAAGCCTGGGATGTGACCTCTAACCTTGTCCCATGGCTCAGTTTATTCCATACGTGCACCGCATAGGTGTTCTCAAGGAGCTTGAGAAGCATGGAGGAGCTGATGGCTTCAAATAACTTCTTCCAGTCCTGCCAGGGAATGGGATAAAAGGCTTCTGGGGGAAGAGCAGTCACACCTTTACAGCTCAGAGTGCTCTGAATATTACTGATGGAGCACCACTTCTTGAAGACACGTGTTAGGAGTTCTGGGCCCTGGTGTGCCCAAATCCAGCCATTGTAATTATCCACAAAGTCCTGCATGCAAAGCTCCATGTACTCATTCTTGGGTTTAAAGGACAGAAAGGCCCCATTCAGTACATCTTGAGACTGGATACCGAGGGCATTGGTGAGGTTCTTTAAGTTCTTAAGCACAATGAAGTCTGTGTCCAGGTAGATGCCACCAAATTTCCACATGATGGCAATTCTGCAGGCATCAGACAGGACGGGTAAGAAATAAGGCTCCCAGCGCTGCTGAGCCTGCAAGTACCACTTTGCCAGAGGTGTTCCAGAGAAAAGCTCTGGCAAGTCCAGGGGCCGGATTTCCACATTGGGGAAGCAGCTCAGCAACGAGAAGCCCCAGTGGTTGGGTAAGGAGGAGTTCCCTTTTGCCAAGCCTTTCATGAGCACCACGACCCTTGTCCCAGGGTGCGTGCGGGCTGCTGACTCCACAGAGCACATGAACAGGTAACTTGGGTCAGTTCGCTCCGAGGTCTCCACAAAAAACACATTCTTCTCTGGGGAAGAAGGGGGCCCAGAGGCAGTAGGATGGGGAAGAGAAGGCAAAGACAGTTCACAACTGCTTTGTGTAAGCAAGGTGTAGAGCTGGGTCTCAGCATCCTCTCCAGTTCTCCAGTAGAACATGACAGAGGCAAAGAACACAAAAGAAGCGGTGAGGATAGACAGAGCCCCGAGCCTGTGGCTGAGCAGCACTGTGGTCAGTTTTGGCAGGCAGTTGGACATGCTGGACAGTCTTGCTCCAGTCAGAACCTGCTGTCCCAAGACAGTCGCGATCTGAAGAGAAGGAAAGAGAAAAAAAGACACTGACAGGAAAGGCAGCAGACCACGAGCCTCTGGACAATGCCACAGCACAGCAGAACTGTCCTTCCTTCATCTCAGGACAGCACGCTTAAATTATGCCTTTCCGTAATTTCTGAAACAGTCTCCTGGGTTCTCCATATTGTCACAGGGCCTTCAGATCCCACATCAGAAACTACTGCCCATCTTTGCATCCCCCTGTTTCAAACATAAAATAAGGACAAGTCTATCCTTCCTGTATATCACAAACCCAGACTGATGCTCAGTTCTGCCCATGTATGTTACCCATGTAAGTCGTGCTTGCTGCTTGGAAGGACAATACAGCATTTGATGCACAAATGGCATACCTTCATGTGCACAACAAACTGGGAACACCACTAGAGACTTTCTCATCTAGAATTTCAAGTTATTCTGGACATGAGACAGATATGCAAAAGAAAACCACCCCTAGGACAAGGAAATAGAAATGAACCTAATGAATATTCCTGGAGCTCTGTCAACAGTTATTGTGTGGAACTGCTGCCCTGACAGAAACTTCATCTCATTATGAGAATTTTTCTCCTAATACACAACCTGCCTGTTCCACAAGCCAAACAAAAATACCAAACACCCAGTTCTGCCAGCTGCTATCAAGAGCGCTCACTTTCCCAGGCTGTTGAACCGCAGTTCCTGCCCTTCAAAAACAACTGACTGGCCCTACAGAGAGCCTGGGTCATTTTTCATGGCACTGTAGTACTGCAGAATGGATGGATAGTGGGAGGGGAATTGATACAAGGCAGCTTTGAAGGCAGATGCAGACAGTAAGGACAAGAACTGCCTAGGTAAAGAGAGTTTCAAGGCTGCTTCCCAACCCTACTCCCCTGCCAAGTCCTTGCTTCTACCTCCTCTGGTAGGTAGTGCTGCCTAACCAAACCATCACCAACCCAGGATGCAAAGGCCATGCTGACTGTGACCTGCGCTGCTCTGCCAGTGGAATCTCCAGGTGATGGATATGCAATCCCCCCTCCACCCAATCCTTACTTCCTCTCTTCCTCCTGCAAAAAGGAAGGATGGAGAGGAAAAGATTATGGACAAGACAGCAACAAAAAAAAAAGAGAAGTGATTCTAGCTACATTCTCAGCATTAGCATCAGTATTTCTGCCCTTGCCTTCCATTAAAGTGAAGGACAGCAGAACCAGCACTTCCTGGGCCCACCACTGGGACCCCAAAGATCAGTGCACAAAAGCACATGAAGAAGCAGTGAGGAAGATTGTGGCATTTAGGATGAAAGGAAATAGCTTCAGGTTGCATGAGAGGAGGTTTAAATTGGCTATCAGGAAATATTTATTCACTTAAAGGGTTGTCAATCATTGGAACAGGCTGCCCAGGGAAGTGGTTAAGTCGCTATGCCTAAAGGCATTGAAAAGACATGTAGAGGTGGCATTTAGGGACATGGTTTTGTGGTGTACTTGGCAGTGCTAGGTTTACAGTTGGACCTGATGATCTTAAAGGTCCTTTCCAACCTAAATAATTTTATGGTTACTCCTGCCTCCCTCTGCTCCATCTCCAAATCCTCATAATCCAGAACAGGAATTTCAATATACAGCAAAAGCTTTAACCAAACAACTGTAACCAAACAGAAGGAAAGCTGGCATGATCCCATTTGTCATTCACCCGTTACTGTGGCTGGCTTACATACTAAACAATCCATGTAGCCAGAAAATGGCTTGTCAGCCACACTGGGAGGTTTCCAAATGCAACAGCACAGAGCCACCACTCTCCACAAGGGACTCTGGGGACAGAGGAAAGGCAGCCAGTATACAAATCATCAGGTCTGCATTCCCAGAACACTTTTTTCTCCTGAAGGAAAACACCAGCATATGCTGTGAGTGCTACAGGCAGGAAAAAAAACCTTAGAAAACAAAACACACTGGGTTTTGCATACCTATTTTCCTCCTCCTCACCACACTGGTTGAATCCTGTAAATCATTCTTAGCTTGATAAGCTGTAGAAGAGAAAGCAGGTACAGGCTTGAGGGGACAGCGCCTTTGCTATAGAGGAGGCAGGAAAGAGCAGCACTAACAGTGATCAAGCTTCAAGGTTACATGCATATTTTTAGTAAGAGGAAGAAAATCTACCACAATACACTTAGAAATGCTCTTACCCGCTTTCGTAGCGGATAAGAGGACATTTTAGACCCTGCATTAGCCAGTCCATTTACTTCACAAAACACAGGAAACGTGGCTTTCTACCTTCCTCTGAAATTACAAGTCCCATTGCACAGAAACTGCAAATACTACTCACCTGGTCCTGCTTTCAAGACACCACAGAAGTGATTGCTCAGCTGGACAGGTTTTTCAAGAGGTTAGTGTCTCTGAGAACACCTATAACTCTATGGTCTTGCACTTCCTTTTTCTGAAAAGAAATGGTGAAGATGGAGTCTGAACACTTGGAGACAACAAGCAGATCAAGGAGGATGTGACATCATACGTTCAGCTAATACAGCAGCTGACACAAAGGGCAGGGAGCTGTGCTGTGGAAACCCATCCAGTTTGAAACTAATGAGGGAAAAAAACCAAACCCAACACTCAAAAAGGAAGAGGAAATTGAAACCCATTATCTCTACACATTAAGCTTTTCTACTGCGACAGGAAAACGGTTGGTTTTGTTTTCTCCTCCTTTGCAAAGAATTCCCTGTGCTCATGCTGCTTGGGTGGCTGCCATGATAACTGAGCTGAGAGTTTCACAGGGCTGCCTCCTCCTGCCCCAAGACTTCAGTTCTGAATGCTCCTTTGAACACACACTCTTTAGACCAATTAATTTACTCATTCATTAGGGAATACTCCCTCCCTCTTATGTCAGATAGTTCATTGAGTGACTTTGCCAAATTCAGGTGTCCCTCATTTTATGACAGTTTCCCCTTGTCCCTGTACTCAATAGCAGCTGACCTTCCCTTACAGAAGATATGTTCACACGTTCATAAAATACCACTTTTATCCATTCAGCCACTAAGTGTAGTGTTTACTGCAACAAATGTCAGGCCTATGTAGCCCAGACCCCTCTCCCCTCCCCAAATTCTTCCAAGCACTGCAGCACCATGGATAGACTCATAAGATGACAACACTGGGGAAGCTCTTTGGAATGCACCTTAAGCTATTCTCAGACCTTTGATCGACGGCTTTCTCCAGGCCCCAGGTCAGGTCCCACCTAGTATCAAAATCACAGAAGAGTTGGGGTTGTAAGGCACCTCTGGAGAACATTTGTCCAACTCCCCTCCTCAAAGCAGAGTCACCTGGAGCAGGTTGCTCACAAATGTGTCCTCTTGGCTTTCGACCTTGCCCTAGGACAGAGATTCTCCAACCTGTCTGTGCAACCTGTTCAGTGTTTCACCACCATTCCTTTCATTCTACTTTCCTGTGTTTCAATGTGTATCTATTGTGTCTTACCCTATCACTGGATTCCACAGTGAAGAGCCTGGCCTGTCTTCTTTATCCCACCCATCTTTGATCAGGTATTTATACATTTTGACAAGACACTTCCCAGATCTGCTCTTTTCAAAGAAAAACAATCAAGAGCTCTCTCACTTGTCAGACAGCACATGCGCCAGTCCCTTTCTCATCTTAGTGGCCTTTCACTGGATAACCTCCAGTATGTCGATGTCTTGCTTTTACTGGGGAGGCCAGAACCTGACACGGCATTCCCAATGTGTCTCACCAGTAGTTGGGGAGGATTGCTTCCCTTGACCTTGCAGTTATTGCTCTACATAATGCAGGGCAGCAGCCTCTTGGCTGCCTTTGCCACAAGAGCACATTGCTGGCTCCTGGTCAGCTTGTTGCCCACAGGACCATCAGATCCTTTTCTAAAAAGGTGTTTTCCAACTGGTCAACCCATGTACTTCTCCAGTCTATCACTGCATTGGCTCTGCCCAGGTTTGCTAGAAGCCACAGCCAGCTTTATCTCACCTAACTTTAAAAGTCCATGGTACAGGCACCTGTGTTCCCATTACAGGCAGCAGTGCCTGAAGTCACTTACCTGCTTGTGTAGCCTATATGAGCATTAAATGAATGACCCTGCATGATACATTCACTGGATCCCCAGTGACATCTTTTTATCGTCACTGGGGACACTAGTCCTAGTCCTGGACATGGCCACTGGTCCTTCTGCTGATGTGGACATGTCCGCCTCTGTTCTTCCACAACACGTGAAATACTCCAGTGAAATACTTCTCATAGCAATGTAGAAACAGGCAGATACTGAGACCCTCAGAGTGTGACAAAGGCTCATTGTATACTCACATGCCACAAGAATTTCTTCCACAGAGCAAGAAACCTGCTACTGCATATTTTCTGACAAGATATGATTTGCAAAATATTGCATATAATGTTCACAGCCTTGCTTGCTCAATTTCAAAGCCTAGATAACCAATGCAGTGCTGGAAATATGAAAACCAAACCCCAACAAAACAAAAAACCCCAAACAACCAAACCAAACCCCTGAAAACCAAGTCCAAACAAAAATTGTAAAATGTAGAGAGACACCTTACTGCATAAGGTAAAGGCTGACATTTAAATAACAGTGAGTTTCCCTTATTCCAAGCACAAAAATGATTAAATGGAGTACAAAACCAAACAGACATAGGGCTGCTACCATAGATGATCTTGTAACTCCACCATGTAACCAGTTTGATGCTGCTTGATCAGCGCATGGTCACATATACTCTCGGTGCCCCTAAAGAGTACTCGGGCACCCTACACTGAGCAAAGGAGTATCCTGCCCTACATAACTGTAAATGTGCTTCACTGATATTTTTCTTGGTAACAAAACCACAGACAGCAAAAAATGGAAACAGCCAAAACCAGATGATAATATTACAAGAAGCCAAACAAGCAACACAAGTTCCTGCAGTTCTCTGCTTTTCAAGCTGTAACAGCAGATTCTGAGAAGTCCCTGAAATCTGGCAAATAATCTCTAATAGGAAAAAATGTATGCTGTTGAGCAATATTGTTATAAAACATCATCAGATCTTTGTGACAGTTCAAGTAGTGATAATAAAAGGCAAGAAATAAACTGCGCAAATTCCTTAAGGGCATGCATTTAGCAATGTCAGAGAATGAAATGTTACATTCTCAGTTCACACTGAAAACAATTAGAATTGCTTTTAAATAACTACATTAGAACTGTATAATTCTCAGATTATGACTTCTGTAGGTCTCAAATCTCCAGGCCTAAACCTTTGTATAACTATTATAAATATCTGTCTATGCCAGAGGTTATCAGGAACAAGTGGCTGTGTATATTACAGAATTGCAAGTGCTGTTTGAAAAGTGGAATATAAACTAAGGATGTAAATAACAACTTTCCTTTGGTTTTTTTTGTTTTCTTTCTATGATTTAATGGATACAGCTTATGCCTAGGTAATTAGCAGATTTAACCTATGAAGCTAGATACACCTGCAAATAAGCAGAAAATTATAGCAAAGGAGGTGCAAAGGGATCATCTAGCTACTAACAAATACACCTGCTGAGCAAAAGGGGAGAAGAGGGAGAACGCAGAGCAACAGAAACAGAGGCACAGACTAAGGATTCCGTTTTGCCTAATGTGTTGCAAGAATAAAACTGCAAAACAGAAGCCAAATGATCCCTGATACCCAGACGCTGATCACCTGCCCACAGGGACCAGGAAGGGTGATCACCTGGGTGTCTGTGACTTTGGCTCTCAAAGCTCATCCTTGCTTTTAAATACACTCTCTGTCTTGACAACCAGGCTGCTCTCTCCTAAGCTGGCCTGGCTGTGGAGTACAGGGAAGCAACAAACCCAGCTCTGCTCCTAGGCTGTGGGGAAAGAAGCTAAACTGCTGATCAGGCAGCTGCTGAGGCTGTAGAAAACAGCAGTAAGAGTCAATTTAGGATTTGAATATTTGATCAATTCACAATAGTCCCAAACAAGAGGACATTTGCAAAAAGTGGAATCATGACTGAGTGTTCCCACAGTATAGAAAGAGGAACTACGACTGCTGACAGTATTCAGCTGACATAACCCCAGGTAGAGAGAGAAACTTCTCCTTCTAGTCTTGTGAGGTCTTTGAAATAGTCTTAGAAGGAAAATAACCAGTGCCTGTCCTGTAAGCCTACCTGCATGTGGTGCACATCCCTAGGTTTGTTGGAAGACCACCCAACCCTAGTGGCTCTGTGTTCAGAGGAGATGAGGTGGGTCCTCTGTCCTCCAAACCTTCCCATTTCCCTCCCTCTTTGTGTGTTCTTCGTGTTGGCTTTCTTGGTCCCCACATTTGCTCCATCTCACCCACCAGTAACAAAAACCACAGGGATGAGTGTGGTCCCCTTGAAGAAAGGAACCTGTAAGAGAAACATAACCTACATCTACCTTTATTATTAACCAAAATGGATTGAGAATGTAATTCTTTCATGTCCCCCAGAACATGCTTAAATGCGGATTTACAAGAGAGACTGATTAGAGATGGTTTTGTATCTCAAACTGAGTCAGATGCTTTGGACTGTCCCTTTCACAGCCAACATTTTAAAGCAGTAGCTGTGCCCTCCTATGGCAAATTCAACTATCACTCCTGCAGAGTGGCATACCTTCCCTTCATTTTTTGTCTTATCATTGCTTGTCTTTGTCATGTAATTTTAGTGCAACTTCAACTACCTTATGCCATTATATCATTCAAAAGCTACATTTAAGGTCCATCAAGCAGAAAGATGGCAACGTAGCTCTGATCAGCTTTGCAAGAAGTTATTGCACCAGTCTCAGTTGTCTTTAGGAAAATGAACCAGGTACTCTTGAGCTTGGCGATGTCCCTTCAAGTAAGCGTATGGACATATAAACAGAAAAACACTGGAGGGGTATGGAAATTTGCTACAAATTCAAAACAAAAGCAGAGAGGAAAAAGCTCCAGTAAAGTGCTGCTGCTTACCAAGATAGCCGATGGGGGTCCTGCACAATATCACCAATTACAAGTAGCCTGGTAGAAGTGTTTTGGGGGCCTGTCAGAAAACAGCTAAAGATCTACATTTTCTACAGATGTATATTACCAGCAAGAGCAGAAGAGGTAAAATTTGACCATACCCACATTCAGTGGGTGACTAATCAGTCTTTTAGGCATGGAAGAGCAGCACTGTGCCAAACAGAGATGAATCCACCAGCTAATTCCCGTAGTATTTAGTTTATAGCATATATGTATTTATATATACTATTTAGGACAATTAGCTGGTGGATTTATCCCTCACCACTCTGCTCTACTAATCCCCCTAGTATTTAGCATTTAAGCAACAGCTTTAGAGCTCCTCCTTCTGACCCTAGTGAGAATGGCAGACCAAGCACGTGTGAATGAGGCGAGATGAGAGTATTGTAGTCGTAATGGGTATATTAGACTGAGCCATAAGATACTGCAGCTATAGACAGAGGACACTTAAGCCACCTATCTCTTAACCACATCTTTTGTACTTAGTCACAACTTCACCTTTCCAGAGCAAAGCCTGTAATATCGAATTTCACTTACATGTTTTTCAGAACTAAGTTTTCTCCTGAATTAAAAGAACATTGAAAATACCCACTCATATAGCTGTAATGCAGTGCTGGATAGACACTCCATGCAGTAAGAAGAATTAAAAGCAAGCTACAGCAGAGTCAGTGGATGATATTAGCATGTTTCTGCAAAAAATAAACAGATCGTGGGGAGAAATGATATTGTGGAATTTTATAGCTGTTGATTCCTAAATCACTGTGAGGAAAGCGGCCATAGATGTGATGGCATCTCACCGAAGTTATCCAGAAAAAAATATATGGCCTCTGAGTATTGTTTGCAACAGAGAGAACCAATTAAGTAATGGCCACAAACAGAAAAATCAGTCAGTCATGGCAGCATCATTAAGATTTTCAATTCCACTTCAGTCTTCCTAAATAAAATAAGCAGTAGTCTAAGATTAGTGAAAAATGGTCAGTGATGCTATTACACTTAGAGCAGGAAATTTGTTGAATGAATTAAGATAGCTGTAACAGCTTCCAAAAAACCCAGGCATACTCAATTTCAGGTAAGTGAGCTTGCTCAGTAGCCTCATCAATTGTGACAAAAACACCAGCAGGAGCTGTTATTTTATCAGACAGCAACCCTTTGACAGGGTTATCTTGTACCTGGTGACAGTGCTATTTGAGAATGGTAGCATATGAATTCAGAACAGAGTTATTCTAATGTTACCAGTGCAGTAAGCTGCTTTCTGAGCAAGCTCAGAGATAATGCAGTGGTGCACCAGGGCAGTGCATGCGAGCACCACCCCCTGGAGAACCCAGAACCAGTAACAGCACTCCAGATGTGTCTCACCAGTGGCGAGTAACAGAGAAGGATTGCTTCCCTTAACCTCGCCAAGTAATGCTCTACATATTATCACAGCCCAAGCAGGGTGTTGGCTGTCTTTGCCACAAGGGCACACTGCTGGCTCCTGCTTAACTTGTCCACAGGTGCATGGAGTTACCCCTCACCAGCTGAAACTCTCTTTGTTGAACTCAGTGAGATTGCTTTTGGCTCATTTCTCCAGCTTGCTGAAGTCCTGCTGAGAGGCAGCTCGACCACCTTGTGTATCAGCCATTCCTCCCATTTTGCATCATCTGCAAACTTGTCAAGCTTACACTCCAAACCATCATCATAAAGGTAATTGATAAAGACATTAAATAGTACTGACCCCAGCACAGATCCTTGGAGTATATCACTAGTTACTGGCTTCCACCTGGACTCTGTGTCATTCATCAAAATCCTTCAAGTCCAGAAGTTCAGCCAGTTTTTGATCCACCTCAATGTGTTTATGTAGTCCACACTTCATCAGTACGTCTATGAGGCTGTTACAGAGACTGTGTCAAAAGCCTTACTAAAGTCACAATAAACAATTCCCCTGTCCACTGAGCTGGTCATTTCATCATAGAAGGCTATCAGTTTGGCCAGGCGTAATTTCCCCTTTGTAAATCCAATTCGGCTACTCCTAATCACCTTCTTATCCTTAATATGTTTGTAGATGACTTCCTAGAGGACCACCTCTCAGGGTTCAAGGTGACGCTGACTGGCCTGTAGTTCTCTGGATCCTCTTCCTTGTACATCTTGAAGACAATCAAGATAGGAGTGACTGTTGCTTCCTTCCACTACCCCCAATCTCTAAGACCTTTAAAGTATCACCGAGGGGACTCATAATGACAGCAGACAGCTCTCACAGCACTTGTGGATGCATCCCATCAGCTCCTATCATAGAATCACAGAATGGTTTGGGTTGGAAGGGACCTTAAAGATCCAGTGCCTCACCACCCTCACAGTAAGTCATTTTTTCATAATATCTAATCTAAATCTACCTAATCATCTACCTGTTCATTCAGTCCTGACATGTGATGCACAAGAGACTGTGGCATGTATCCCCCACAAGGAGAAATTACGATGTAAAGAATCATCTCCAAGTTCCTGTTACCTGTAGAAATGAATTTTGGGTTGCTTCAAATCAGTCTCTGAACTCCCTTTCAAACTCTCATTTCCTACTGACCTTCCACCTCCCTAGCAGGCTTCTCGTTCCTTTTGCAGTTGGAAAAAACAACAACAACATTGGTAACTTTAATATCTTTGGGAAATTGTTTTTCAAACAGTGTTTCCTACAGCCTCATGGTGTTTTCACATTTAACTTGCCAGACTTAGTTGTTATACCTCTACCAACATACTGCAGAGCCATGGCAAGCTGCTATTTGGCTCCATCATTATACAGAAATTTAAAGGTCAAGATCCCAGACTGAGCTGTAATGGCAGGGTGCAGCTGAAGTGACTTCCTCCTGTAGTTTTCTCTTCTGGACTATGCCTATTCATCTGAGTTCCAGGCATGGTCGCAAGAAGGTAACAGAAAGACCACAAGCTACCTGCATACAGAGAATGGTCTCAGATACTTGAGACAGATGAATCTGAAAGACCAGAGTGCTGGTGTTCATAAATGGCATATCCTAACAGATCATGTGGAGAGCTTTGTTTTTTCCCCTCTTCTCTCCTGCTGAGGACAAACCAGCCCTATGCAGACCTCAGTTCCCAACATATATAAGATTAAGGCAGGTAACTGCACCCTCCCCCAAGAAGGGCTCTTAACCTGCTTCGTACCACAGCCTCCCTGGACTACACATGTTGGGAGAAGGGAGAAGAAACAGGGAGGATAACGGGGTGGTGGGGGAAGAGTCTTACAGAGCATTACAACTTACTGCATATCCTAGATCCCCACAGCACAAGAGCCAGCACATGGAAAATAACCATCTTTCAGCCCTTTCCCAGGAGACTGGGTCCAGGATTATGCTTTTGATCCTTCCTTACTCCTCTTCTGTTGCACTGTCCAATTCTGCATCTCCAACCCCCACCCCTGGTTTCTCTCCTTGATATTCTGCACACATGTGTACCTGCTAACCTTCATGAGCCCAAGGACAAAGGAGATGGGAAGAGTGAGCTCATGCCTTCTCAGCACTGCCCATCATCCTTCACTGCCTGTCAGCAATGAAGAAAACACAGGCAACTATTTTATATCTCAAGGGAAAACTCTCCCTGGCTCTTGACTCAAGGAGTTACAATAAAACTCCTCTGCACATCAGACCATACAAGTCCTTTCACAGCCTTTCAGAATGCTCCCCTGGACTCCAGGGTCTTTAGATCAGGCTCTGAAAAGGCAGGTGGGAAAATGAACAGATGCAGCACAAGCTCTCCACTCTTAGATCTACAAGAGCATAGCCACTGTCTCTACTAAGGGAGGCTGTAGCCCATGGTGCAGGGAAAAAAGCAACACAGTTTCTCGTGGACTTTGCTATTCCATAACATCCAGACCTCCAGAGCGAGACTAAAATGCTTTGCTTCAGATAGACTGCAGGTCATAAATCATGGGGTGATAGCTGGTTGGGTTAGGAATCAGTTTCACACACTGTGCTTTCCTCTGTTCCTTCCACTCAAGTGCCAAAAATGGCATATAGTCATGGTCACAGAGCCTTCTTTCCACATGTGCTTATGCTCAGCTTGTCTCATGTTCATTCCACACTCCTAATTTTAGTGAGTTACTTCAGGACACAACTTTAAAATGCTTTTCTGCATAATAACTAACAGATTGCTCAGACTTAGCCACCAACGCCTCGCAGAACAAAATGGAACATCTTGGCAGAGAGAAGTAATAGTAAAAGCTGTATTTATTTTTCTTTCACAAGACAAAGGGAAGAAGGCCAAAAGCTGCTTTGGTTTGATTCTCTCCTTATCAAACCTCAGAACATTGACTCTACAGGGGAAAACAAACAAACCAACAAAACCCAAACAAACAAATATCACTCCTCTTATCCAAAAAGGCACTTTCCTAGAATAAGCAGTGCTACATCAAGCCAAATATTCATTGCAGTGGGCTCCAAATACTCCCATATTCAGTTCATGGAATTGCCACAGTAAAGTCCCCTGTTACGCCTTTATGATTACCACCCACAATTACACCATCTGTGGTAGGGGTTCGTAGCTCACTAAGATTTCTGTTGTTTAGCCCAAAGTGCCCAAAACAGAAGGAACGGCAACTGCAGAAGGAGAAACCACACCTTACTGACCACACACTAGGCCAGGGCTGACAATTTTGCAACTGCTTCTAAAGAAAGCAGTGAAAAAAACCCACAGAGTAGTGACAGTGGGAGTAGAGAGTGAAAACAGCATCCATTTATACCACTTAGTGTGTTGAAGAATGCTTATACAGTCAATAAAATCTCCTGTTTCCCCACGAAGTCTTTGTTCTTAAAGATGTTCAGTGTTGGGAGAGCTGCAGACATTCAAAATCCCGAATGCCTCCAGGATATACCGTGAAGCTCAGCAGAACAAAAGGACAGCACTACGTGTATACGCACACGCACACACACACACATGTGTTACCAGCCACTGGAGGGGTGTTTACAGCACCTCCCTCGCTTCAGAGTAGCTACATGTGCACAGACCTCACACCCTGCCAAAGTCACAGAGATGTATTTAATCAAAGCACCAGTTGCCTCCGATCAACACCAGACAGCTCAGCATTTAAAAAGTAGCGTACACCCTCCTTAAGCTCCCATAGCTGTGTTCCCTGAGGGACAGGGAACTGTTTGTAAAAATGATGGGCAATTTGTCTTTCTCATTATTATAAGAAAGTCTCTCATCAAAGAAGAGACAAATAAACCCGAGAAAAACAGAAAAATGTTGCATGCGCAATCTCTTATGGTTTTGACCATTGCTTTGGCTGAACTTCACATTGCTTTTGGTTGACCTGGGAAACAGAAGAGGCCTCACGCAACTGCAGCCCTAGAAATCATTTGGGTCACTCTCAGAGGACTTGCAAGAAACACCATGTAAAAGAGCTGTCACTTTGAGGCTAGGTGACATTGATAATCTGACTGACTTGTGTTCATTAAAGGGGCCACTGGACCACCCCACTGCTGTTCCTAGGCATAAGCATAGGAGACACACTGGAGGCAGAAAATATTTTACAGTACAAGAGAGAATGGCCAATGCTTTGTCCATCTGCATTAAGCCTATCATAGTGCCAAGCTCATGTGCCTCACCAATCCACTTTGGAGTGTGGTGGGGACCAGATGTAATGATGCTGATGGTCTTAACCATATTCTTGTTTCTCACTGATCTTTCTCCATTATTTTCTGACAAGAACTCTAAGAGCATTGGTAAGTCCTTCTGGCCATAAAGGGACAAGTGTTCTCCCACAGTTTGTCCAAGCTTGCCTCTGTGGTGGGAATCCTCAAAGGCGCAATAGCACGTTGTGAAATATATGTTAATTTTCTCCACTACAATTCAGGAAGATGTTCAGGGAGAAGAGTAAATCTTCCCACTGTCCTCCTCAAGACCTCCTAGAAGAGATTTGTACTCCTGGACAGTGAATTGCAGGAGTACTCCAGGCTACTTGAAGAGGTCCATCACAAATGACTCATAAATGAACTTGAATTTACACAGTACAGGTTCCCTATCCATCCCTCTCTGTAACCTTGGAAATACTTGGAAATACAATGCATTTCTTTTAGAATCCCTCCAAGTCCTGAAAGATCTGGTGCTTCTTAGATGCAGTTATGGACATTTGGCGACAAAGACAAACTCAGTGTAAAAGACAGTTCAGCTTTTCCTGTGTCACGTACACACGTGTGATCGAGGTGAGCTCTCCTGCTCATCACAGGGTGTTAATTCGCCCCTACTATAAAACCAACCATTGCTTTTCAAGAGCTCCTTCTAAACAATGAGCTGGGCTGAGCTCCTCATGTTCTGATTTGCACCAGATTTTTACATCTTTAGATCTAGGACATCGAACAGAGACTGCAGCATCCTGCTCCCTGCTCAAGCCAGACATGAGAAAGTCTCCTCCACCAAAGACTTCAGAAGAGAAAGGAACAAAAAGAATAAGAAGCTGCCTTAGCTCGTTCTTCTCTGTTTTCACCTACATTTTTCTCAGGACACCTTCTCTAGCCCATCCTTAGCTTCCTCCTCACTTCCTGTTCTTTGTGCTTCCATCTTTTCATTGCTTTGAGGACTGCACTTCAGAAGTCCTAAGAATCAGTCAATGAGATAAGCATTTCTATAAAGTTCTCTTCCAGGTATACAGCTATAGTAAGGGGCCTTATTCCTCTGAAAGGCTGATGTAGGCTGCCACAAGTGAACCAGCATTTGCTCTTCTCCTGAGATTTCTTTGCCTGACCAAAGCAGAAGAAAGATCCTTCAGAGAAACAAAATGTTACTGGTAGGCAGTTACAGTCAAGACAAAGAGATGCATAGACACTGGCTGAAGATTCAGGCTCCACCTACACCCCACAAATGGCTTTTATTCTCAACTCTCACCTCCTCACTTCAAAAGAAGGTTCATTTTTGATGGAACAGCTGGAGAGTTACGAGCTCTCCGGCAGCATCTCTTAGCGGGCCATTGAGTCACTTCCATAGAGAGTCCTTCTTCATGATATCGTACGTGGCAGGGCAGAAGTGGGAATGCAGTTGAGCCAGCAAAGCCTGGGATGTGATCTTTAACCGTGTCCCTTGGCTCTTCTTGTTCCATACATGCACTGCATAGGTGTTATTAAAGAGGTGGTGAAGCTCTGAGGAGCTGACCGCTTCAAAGTATTTCTTCCAGTCCTGCCACCGAATGGGATAAAAAGCCTCACGGGGCAGAGCACTCACTCCTTTGCAGCTAGTACTGCTCCGAAGACTCCTGATAGAGCACCATTTCTTGAAGACACGTGTTAGGAGCTGCGGGCCCTGGTGTCCCCAAATCCAGCTGTTGTAATTATCCACAAAGTCCTGCATGCAAAGCTCCATGAACTTGTGTTTGGGCTTAAAGGACAGAAAGGCCCCATTCAGTACGTACTTGGACTGGATACCAAGCACATTGGTGAGGTTCTTTAAGTTCTTAAGCACAATGAAGTCTGTGTCCAGGTAGATGCCACCAAATTTCCACATGATGGCAATTCTGCAGGCATCAGACAGGACGGGTAAGAAATAAGGCTCCCAGCGCTGCTGAGCCTGCAAGTACCACTTTGCCAGAGGTGTTCCAGAGAAAAGCTCTGGCAAGTCCAGGGGCCGGATTTCCACATTGGGGAAGCAGCTCAGCAACGAGAAGCCCCAGTGGTTGGGTAAGGAGGAGTTCCCTTTTGCCAAGCCTTTCATGAGCACCACGACCCTTGTCCCAGGGTGCGTGCGGGCTGCTGACTCCACAGAGCACATGAACAGGTAACTTGGGTCAGTTCGCTCCGAGGTCTCCACAAAAAACACATTCTTCTCCGGGGAAGAAGGGGGCCCAGCAGCAATGGTGTGTGGAGAAGGCACAGAGTGAGCACAGCGGATTTCAACAGGCAAGCTGTAGAGCTGGCCTCTGCCCTTAGGATCCTCCACCATTCTCCAGTACAACATGATGGAGGCAAAGGACATGAACTTAAAGGCAAGGATAAACAGAGCCCTGAGCTTGTGGCTCAGCACCACCCTGGTCAGTTTTAGCAGGCAGTTGGGCATCCTGAGCATTCTTGCTCCCATCAGAGCCTGCTGTCCCAAGACAGTCATGATCTGGAGGGGAGGAAAGAAGAAAAATATATTGACAGTGAAGGCAACAGACAGCACTATGGCAGAGCCACATGCTGAACTCTCCTTCATGCCAGCATGCTTGAACTATGCCTTTAGGTCATCTTTAAAAAAGCATCCCAGCTTCTTCATGCTGCCACAGTGCCCACAGGGCTCCATTAGATACCACAGCCCATGTTCAGGCTGTGAGGTTCTGTGACAAAGCTCATCTGCACACACACAAAAAACACAAAGGGACAGTGGCAGGAGGGGGAGCCCAAATAGACCCTGCCAGGTCCACCACAGGGGCCATCAGCCCCTCAAAATCCCATCTGCTCAAGCCTAGAGGAGCACAGTGGCAGGCAGGATCCCACAACAAGGACTCTAAAGGAACCAGCACCTTGTCTAGGCCCCTCCCAGGACAGTCCCAATGTCCAGGCATGAAACCCATCACCAGGAGAAGCTCTCCAGGTCACCCTTTGGACTAAGGGGGTCACTGCCTAGGGGTGGGACATATTACGGGGTGCAAGGGAAGAACAGTTTGGAATTACACAGGACTTACCATATTTAGGAACCAAAGGCTGGGCAAGGGAGGAGTTAAGGTGATTTTGGGAGGAACAAGAGTGGGAAAATAGAGATGTAAGGAAATAACAAGGGCCAGATGTAGGTAACTAGCTTGCTGGTCAGTCCACTTGCCTGGTGATGCCCTCTGCCTGATCAGGGTGTCTTGTCTTCTTATTAAATTCCTTTCTCTTTCCTGGATAGGGCTTTCAATTCTGTGCACACATGTGCATACTGGGGTGTGAACAACTGGGGTCTAAGTGCAGCTGCTGGAGGGATCCACCTCTGTATATTCTCACTTGTGGACTTCTATCCTGTCCAGCCAGAGCGAGAGAAGGATGGGGCTGTCAGTGCTGCCTGTGTTCATGTGGGTGCTCTGAGTGTCTGCCTGGGATATGCGTGGCCAGCCATGTACATGTACATACATATACAGTGTACGTGCGTGATGAATACATCCTCAGCCTTGCTACTGTCTGGACACGAAGCAGCAGCAGTCTCGTGTCTCTTCTGCTGTTGGATCTGATACAATATATTGTTCTCTAGCAAAGATTATTCTCCTAAAAATAAAATACTTTCAAACCTCTTCCTTAGTTTATCACAAACCAAGACTGACCCTTAGTTCCTGGATGCACACTGTGCTTGCCACGTGTAAAGAAATACAGCACTTGGTCCACTGTATCTGCATCAGTCCATATCTTCACGTCAGTTCATTACTTTCAAGTCAGACATGTAGAAGAAGAATCCTAGATACTATAATTTTAGATTCTCTTCTGTCCTCCAGTTTGCTGCCATACTAATGAACCTGGCACCCGACAGCAAGTGGGACAGCTGCTTCCGAGTTGTTTCATTTCCCAAGAGGAGAAGCCAGCCCTCTCAAGACTGAGAACTCATGTAAAACCCCAGCACTATCATCTGTTCCTGTCGAGAGGTCTCATCTCTCATAATCACAGAGTGGTACTTGTTTCCCTTCCATTTATTCCCCAGTAACCACCCTGTGTCCCATATTTGCTACAAAGCTCCACAACATGGTAGTGTTCATTATGTTCCTTCACACAGTACCTCTGTTCTCGACCATGCTATTCATTTTATATTTAAGTCTTTAGGTTTAAAGCACTTAACACTTTCCTTCACTGAAGAGAAAAAAACCCAAACAAATTATTTTGCTCTTCTTTCACCCTTTAAAACCACTTTGTGAAAGAGAATTGAACACTATGACTGGTAAGCCTTCAGTACAGCAATCATCTTCAAAAGACACATACTTCTCCTTTCCCAATTATTCTACCCACAGTGCCAGACTCAAGTGTAGGGTGACACCTATATACACACCCTCCTGTCAGGCAGCTAAGCTGGGATACACAGTGCTATTTCTGGTTTTAAAAGCCTATTGTGACTGTCCTGGCCAGGCCCCAGCTTTAGATCTCTGCAGTCCAACCCATAGATTTAACCATAAAGAGGTACATTGCAGCAGATGGAAGAATAGAGCTGAGTTTTTTCCCCAGAAATAGTCTTTAACAGGCTGAAAAAAGGTGTGTCAAGGCACAGTCTAATTGAAGGGCACTGTCATCAATGTGCCAATGCCTCCCTCAAAGCCTGCATAGTCGGAGTGGCGCCAGGCTCTTAATAAAGAAAAAACCAGTAAGATTGACAAGGAATATGCTCTTTAAAGAAAAGAAAAAAAAAATTGTCCAAAAGATGCAAAATATTTTAGTGTCTTTTCTGCTTTAATCTCTGTTGCCCTTTCGGAAGAAGTTTGCATAATTTAAAAGAAATAAAATCAATAAATTCAACAGTAAAAACAGAAGTTTTGTGAGACAAACCAAAAACGTGCAAAACATAGGCGAGAACTCCATTATGCCTGCTACAGATGGCTGTGCGTCAGCTCAAAAATAGAACAGAATTTTCCATTTCAAATTAATAATTCTTCAGTTGGAAAAAATAAATAAAATCTCCACTTACGTTTTTTTATCTCTCAGGGTTTTTTCCGTTTAAACAAAAGCCTTATCATCCTATGAGTCTTCAACATACCTTCAGTCTCTCAGAGACTGCTTTGGAGGGTAGACAACAACATATCATTCAGCTGGTGGCACCAGGCACTGGTGAACAGCCACATCACAGTGAGCTGCCAGTCTCCTCCATACCCTCTGCTTTCCTTTAAACTAGAAGGGTAACACACACTTTTGTTCCATATAATTGCAAGAAATGGAAAGACGCTGCCATCTCCCCTCCCTCTCTTCTCTCCCTTTGCTCTCTACTGCTCCACTTGTGTTTGGAAGGAAGAAGAGCGAGGGAGTGAGGTTGGTTTTTTTTTAGCCACGTTACACCTGGAGTACATGGTGTAGTTGCTGCTGGGCTCGTACTAGTGCACCAGCAAAGAGTTTGGGAGTGGGGGAAAAGAAATGGTCACGCAACTCTACCCTGCAGAAATAACACACCAACAGCAGAAGTTTGCTCCAGCTCTGCCCCACAACGAATCTTTTACAGCCTGAATATAATGCTTCGGAAATAAAACTGCACCTATTCTATGGCTTTTGCCTACACAAGTTGTTCAAAGATCACCACACATGAATGCCTGCAACTGTCTGGTGCTGGCCCTCCTCTAGAAAGCTATACTTGTGAAGATGCCAAAGCACTGACACAGCAAAACAGGGGTAACACCAGTTTCACGCATGGAGAGGGGAAACTCTACACATATTATGTTCACATGGGATTTGTACTGTTTGGCTGTGCCACTTCTAAACAACGTCACATCCCAGCATAATTAATGTACTGCAATAGGCAAAGCATTCTTGACTTGGAGAATTTAGCTTAATTTAATTTATAACAAATTAATGTAAACTTTTAATTACTGATTCAGATATTAGCGGGGGAGGAGGCAATGGGGATACACCAGCCAAAAATTAAACAAACACTTTCGGAAACACCTTTCCTCCTCTCTCCACAGGCTCATCTTCAGTCCAACACCTCTCCTCCCCTTTTCCTTGTCTCAACTTCCCTTTGTTTTCACTGAGGCTTACACTCAATCTGTCACAATTCCTTTGGTGAGGCAACAGGCACAGGGGGCTATTGGGCAGTGCATGACAATTTCTTTTGGATACTCCTTGCAAATGTAATAAATAACTGAATGGGGAAATTTTGCTTCAGCTAACAATTAATTTGTTTAATGTTCATAAGTTTGGCAATATCAATGTGTGTTAGGTTACAGTGTTTTATGTGGATATATAAGGAAACCAAGAGCTTAGGGAGGGGAGTAGTTTCTGGTAATCTAGTCTAGCTTATCCTGAGTGTAAGATAAGCATAACACTTGATAAAGCAACAGAATGAAGCCATTGATAAGGGCCAGTTTCAGCTGGTCTTGCAGTTACAGAAGCAACTAACTCTGCCAAAGGTGACAAGAGCATCGTGAGGAAGACTTCTTACTTCATCCCAGAGACCCCAGCCCAGGACAACCAGAGAGCAACGTGCAAGCGCCGAAGGGAGGAGACTTAGGATAATAAGTTCCTGGAACTAACTGTAATACAGGCCGCCTATCCTTGGAAAAACTATGACTATGTAACAATATGGGAGATAAAAACGAGCCTTTTGGAGAGCCAGAGTTGAGCCACAGAGGAGGAATCCCCTGTGAAGCTCCCAGCGCTGTAAATAAAATATTCTTTGCTCCACAGACTTTGTCCCTGGCTAAAATTGATGAAATGAGCTTGTTTCTCACACATGTCCCATTTCCCCCACTGCTCCTTGTTTCTTACTGCTCCTCTGCTCCAGCATAGGTCGTCCGCAACCTGCAGTCCCTCTGTGTGTACCTGCCCTGGCACAGGTTCTCCATAGGTCACAGTCCCTCAGGGGTGTCCCTGTCCCAGCATGGATTGTAGTCCCTCAAGGCTATCTCCTCCAGCACAGAGTTCTTCCTTCCAAGAGAGCATCTCCCTCCATGAACCCAACAGTGTCCCCTTCCACATGTCTCCTCCACTTCTTCCACCCTTTACACCAGACATGTCTCTTCACATATCTCCTATCTCCTTTTGCATGCTCCCTTGTATCTCTCTCACATCTCCTCCTGTCTCCTCACATCTTTGCTTTTGTGTCTCCTTTTTTGTCCTCACACACGTCCTTTTGCACCTCCTGCCCCACGTCACTTTTTTGTATCTTTTATTATGACTCCATGTCTCCTTTTTTGCATCCTCACATTTGTCCTCCCGTGTGCCCTTCCGCGTCTCCTCATTTGCCTCCTCCCATGTCTCCTTTCTGTGACACCTGTCCCTAACAGTTTTCTTAAATACATCTGAAGAGAAGCACTGCGTGCTGCGCCGACCAGTTGCAGTTTTGATATGCAATGGGCTGGTTTTGTCTGGTTTGGAGCTGGCTGGAACTAGCACAGGGCCCCTTTCCACACAGGTCACCCCTGCAACCCCCGGCTCCCCACACCCTGCCAGCTATGCCTAATACAGGGTACCTTGCAATGTTTAAATACAGAGCAGTCTCTAGGTTGTGGGGATTTTTCGTGTAAGGATGAAATCTGGATTTGGATGTTGGATTACAAACTGGTGAGCAGTCCTTCACTATCTAGTGCAAACAAAACTGGTTATAAAACACTATAGTGGGCAAGGTTACTGACTTCCTGAACGACTCATGTATTTATTTCCCTTTGTGGTAACATCTGCTTCCAAAGGCTCCCTGAACAATTATTTAGAAATTGTTTAAAAAAACAGAGAAAAAGAGTTACTGTAAGTGTCATGTCATCATTTACCTACTTGCAATGCAAAGGGCTCACAAACAAAGCATTGATGGCTTCACCTTCCAGAGAACTCATTTTATAATTTGCCCAATTCTGTCAACAGCTTACCCTAAACATCTGCTTAGCACATGAAAGGACTCTAGCCGTTAAGCAGGAAGGTAAGGACAAGGACGTTCCAGCACTGCCACCCACCCCTACATCCTTCAGAAAACAAGGCTTTCTGCAAGCATTTTTATGTTGCAGCTAAGGCAACCTAAGGAGAAGTTCCCAACAAAACAGGGATTCCCCCAAGAATCAGAGGCATAAAATTTCACCTACAAAAGTAATATGAAGCTTTTCTGATGGTTTAGCTTCCACAGAACAGCTCAATTGAAGCACAGATCTGAGGTCCGTAGTTAAGAGAGCACTACAGCTCCCTCAACACTTCTCCCTTATGAACAGTGAGGAAATAATGTCCCAGTTTGATTTCTTTTAAAGATACTCAGCAACTGAACAAGAGAGAAATATCTCAGGCAGTAAATAAGTGCAACAGATTACAACAGCTATTTCTTCAGCAACAACAGCAAAAGCACCACGGAAACCACAGGCTCCTCCAGGGCAGTGAAAGCACCTCTAGACCAAAAGCTCTGTTTCTTCCTATCATGTCTCCTACCATGTCATCTTCCTATCATGTCTTGCCTGAAGCTACAAGATAGCTGATGGTAATACACCACTGAAGTCCCATCTAGTAATTTTGATTGATGAGACAAAACAAGAGGAATGACCACAACCACAGAAATGACTGCCACACCAATGCAAACATGCAGCTGCATTTGCTTAAAATTCACTCATGTTTTTTTACTTTAGAGATACTTTGCGTCTAAAAAGCAAAACAAACATGAATGAGCTCTGAGCAAGGAGTTTCCTGGCACTGTCAGAAACAGGCACTTCAAGACTTTGCTGGGACAACACAGAGATGACTTTTAGCAGCAAATACGTATGACAGCACTGAGAGTCAAGAGCCAGGTCGTCCCTCATGGAAACCAGATGGCACTTTCCCACGGGGCAGGAGCCAGATCTGTTGAGTTAATTTACTGTGGTGCACACACCATGGAATAAACTTGCTTGTTATTTTCAAGTACCTTTAGTATAGTACTTTCTGTGCAGGACAGTGTGCCACATCCCAGCATCAACCACAACATCCATCTCACAAAGTGACCTTCACATGCTGCCAGATACAACCTTCTACTTCAGCCCCGATGGCTAGTTAACCATGGCTGAAGCAATATGCTGTTGGCTCAGCAAGGCACAGAGCATGCCATCCAAGAGCTTCCACAGAGCAGACAGGGCTGCAGTTCACTGAAGGTGATAAAACAGAAGTTTAGAGCTTTTCTACATAGGCCAGATTAAGTGCTGGTCTTAAATGCTTTGTTAAGTACACCCCCTAATATTGAGTCCAGGATGTTTTTTCCAGATTAGCATTAGAAAAGATTCAGTCTTTTTACTGCTGCTTCATGGAGAAGGTCAAAGCTATAATGCCATTCCTCTCTGCTGACATGCTTTTGTTTTTCTCTGAAAGCCATGACAAGTTTCTGGGGGGTGCACATACAGCTTTTCCTCTAAAAGCCACTGGAAACAAAAGGCACAAGAAAATACACAAAATCTTAAAGTCTCAAGCTAGCGTCAAAGGAGAATTGTCAAGGTAGGCTTTCAAATAACATTTGGTGCACCAAATTAAATATATTAAGCTTGAATCTAGAGCTAAGGGAATTTAGAATAACCAGTAGGTGTAATTCCTATCAAATACATTTGGTGTTAAGGCACCCTCAAGTATAACTACAAAAAAACAAAAACAAAACAGCTGCTGAAAAGTTTACATAAACCAGTTCTCAGTTCCAGTGTTTCAGAGCAGCTACAGATATGCATTTCCTTCCTCCCAAGCACAGTGGAAATCAGAAGCTTTCAAAGCTTTCACCAGGAACAAATTAGGAAAAAACCAGACCTACAGATAACGCAAATTGTCAAAGCAAAGTGTGCATCATCTCTCAGTGCAAAGACCATACACAACACTGCTCTGCACTGTCCCTCCACTTTTATCCCTTTGCTCTTTCAAGTCTCCACATTTGCCAAGAAAAGCTAGTTTGAATTGTTACCATGTACTGTGGAGAGTTAAGGTCAAGAGTGGTCTTTAGAAATACTTGGAATAAGGCAGCCTGCAGCAGAGAGGTGGACAAAGGACTCATGTTCAGCACCATGCTTTTTGGTTCTCCTCCCACGCTACAGATTGTATGGAAGCAGATACAGGTCAGTTTGTATGAAGCCATTCACAGAATCATAGGTTAGCGTTGGAAAGGAACTTGAGGTCATCCAGTTCCAAACCCCCTGCCGTGGGCAGGGACACCACACACTAAAACCATGTCACCCAAGGCTTCCTTGGGCAACTTGTTGCACTGCCTCATTCACGTGATCACAGCCTAACTGGGAAAGAAGGTGGCCTTTCCAAAGGGTACACCAGGTCCCAGTGGGAGCACAAAGCAATGTGATGACTTGCAGAGGAGTGAGGAAAGATGCCACAGTCACTGCATGGCACAAAGGAGAGAAGGAGCATTGGTGGACAGAACTGGGTAGGGAAAAGCTGGCAACATCAGGAACCCAGCTAGAGTGCCTAATCAGACTGATTTCTCTTTTTACCCAAAATAGTACAGAAGCATCTTATCCGGCACCCTTTCAAGAAAAGTTTCCCAGTGCTTTTTCTGTAGAGCTTAATGTTTAGGTCTCCTTTAACTGAAAGGAGCAAGCTTTGTACCTCACAGCTTTTAGCTTTCAAGAAACAGACCACATAACCCCCTCATCAATACTTCAAAGAGAAAGTAGGATTTGGCTGGAAAGTACAAACAAACAAAAGCAACAGATGCTAGCAGGAGATCAGCTAGCAAACTGATACAGCCCCTTGCCACCAGCAGCTTTCAAACAGTAGTTTCCTATTACCGTATCTGTTGAAAGCCATGCACACTCATTGTATAATAGGACTGGAAGCTGTGTATAAAACTTAAGTCTAAACACTATTTTAGTCCTCAGCACTCAAGAAAACACTGGCACGTGGCTACGGAAGGAGCAGCTTTTTGGAATGATGTGCACTGTAATAAATAACTGAATGGGGAAATTTTGCTTCAGCTAACACAATTATTTGTTTAATGTTCATAAGTTTGGCAATATTAATGTGCATTAGGTTACAATGTTTTATGTGGATATGTAAGCAAATCAGCAGCCTAGCTTTGGCAAGTAGTTTCTGCTAATCTAGTCTAGTTTATCCTGAGTGCAATATAAGCATAACACTTGATAAAGCAACAGAAGGAATCCATTGATAGGGCCAGTTTCAGCTGGTCTTGCAGTTACAGAAGCAACTAACTCTGCCAAAGGTGACAAGAGCATCGTGAGGAAGACTTCTTACTTCATCTCAGAGATCCCAGCCCAGGACAACCAGAGAGCAATGCGCAGGCGCTGAAGGCAAGAGACATAAGATAATGAGTTCCAGGAACTAATTGTAATACATGCCACCTATCCTCGGAAAAATTATGAATATGTAACAATATGAGAGAGAAAAACGAGCCTTTTGGAGAGCCAGAGTTGAGCCACAGAGGAGGAATCCCCTGTGAAGCTCCCGGCACTGTAAATAAAATATTCTTTGCTCCACAGGCTTAGTCCCTGGCTAAAATTGATGAAGTGAGCTTCTTTCTCACATGCACATAGGAAGACCTGTGAGAATACAGAAGTCAGAGTACGCCTGGTCAGCAAGTGAGCAAATCCTGTTAATCACAAGCATTACTGCTGCCCACGAGCTTATGCAAGGGCTTCACAGCAGATCTTGTAAAGGCACTGAAGATGCTGTCCTCTTCTACAGAGGAGTCAGTCATATGCAACTGGGCATCCAGCACCACTAACGAGTGAAGAGATGCAGTGTATCAGAGCATACTAATGATTAAACTCCACAAGCCTAATAGACCAATACATAGTGATTTTTCCTTCTTCTAATCTGGACACTTTCTCAGCTTTTAAAATCCAGAGATGCACTGGAGAGGAAAGATGGTCCAACAACAGACTACACATGGATTCAGGGGATTTCTGTTTATTTTAACTGCTCTGGAACTGTTTTCTTACAGGCCAGGGAACAGGTCACTTAAAACTCAAACATGAAATCTCACCTCCTACTTGAAATCATAAGGAAGTCAATGTCTAAATTTCATCAATGATCTCAGGGGTTGTTTTTCTGTCTCTAACGCGACCTTTCTCCTGTGAATATGGAAGAAGTGCTCTCCTATCTGACAGAGCCACTGCAAGGCTGAACATATTAAAGACTGGAAAATATTAACCCATGTATCTTGCACAGGATGAGAGGTTTTGTGCAATTATACAAAAATGAAGAATATGAACACCTTTTTCCTTTTTAATAGAAAAATCTAAATACTAACATGTTTATACTTAATCCTTCACTCGCAGGGGAGCTGTTGGTTCACAATGCCGTAACCTGAAGTTCCACCAGGCCTCATTTAAGCTGTTGGGCAGAGTTCCCAACCCCAGTTTAAGATAATTGTTAAAGCCAGTGGAGACAAGCGAAGAAGGGAGTTGGTAACGTATCACCTATTTCCCAGTGAAAGCACTACACAAAATAAACTTTGTGAATCTGTTCTGGAATCTGCACAGCCCAGCAACGTAAGGAGTTTGAGTGTTTGTTTGGTCAGGAGTGCCTGTGAGAAAAAACGAACCCCAGGTGAGGGCAGAGAAAGGGATCTCAAAGCCAGAAGATAGAGTCCAAGCTTTTAACAGCATGGGAAGCGCAGGTCTTAGGGAGCTAAATGATAGTACAGCTATGCTGATTAACTGAAGGCCTGCCAGAACAGACAACAGGAGTGCCCCCAACCTCTCCTGTCATCACATAATGGAACCACAACAGTGCTGGTAACAAGGCCTCCTCTCTATGTATGGAACAGGCATTGTTAACTGTGGCACACAGGCGCTTCTCTCTATACTAATGGCCAAACAACTGCAGCAAAAGTAAGATGGAAATGGAATTACTTATAAGTACCTCATGCCAAAGCATCTGCTGATGATGCGACAAAACCAGGGCAGTGGGTAACTAATTGGGTAACTAATACCTGGCTCTCTCCTCAGGCTTTTCCTTCATGCTCCTCTGACCCTGCTGTGACTGGCCCTGACAGCTAAAGCACCAAAAAGTCCATTCTGATGCAGAATTTGATTTTCATACTTCTTTAGCTCCCAGAACTGGTTTTGCTCTATTGCAGGGTGAGACAGGCACAGATACTGGCACAGGGAGAGAGATGCAAGAATAGGCAGCTGGGGCTCCACATCCTCTAGTATCACTGAAACTTAGTTCTGTGGTAACACCAAATTGCACACTAAGGCCTTCACAGTTCACAGCTACTGAACTTGGCCCCGTGATATCCCTGAGCAGGACAAACTTAATTAGAGCCACTGGCAGATGGGGACAGCCAGTGTCTTCAGAGCCAGTAGAAATCGTGTGAGGAGAACTTGGGGCATGGCTACCAGATGCTACCTGAACTACCCACCTAAAACTAATTCATGGCAGGCAGATCGCTCTTCACCAAACATCGCACCCTCCAGCCCTCAAGGATGACTGCTGTTTTTGTGTTGTCAAGTGAGGCGCACACAAATGAAAGAATGGCCTTCATGTATGATTCCCCAGTCAGTGCTCCCTCCTACAGAGCCTCGAGATGCTGCTGAATTGCTACAAGAACCAAAGAAGAGGAATTAGAGTTTTGTAAGATTTCCTCCTCTATCTTCCACGGCAACAAACCTCATAAATAACAAATAGTACAAAACCATCAGAGCTTAAAAGAAGCTAGAGAGGGTTTCTTCAGGGTTAAGCAACATCCAGTCTATTCTGAGCAACCTCTCACACAGGCTGGTTTAACTGGGATAATTCACTCTTAGCCAAAGTTTTTCAATTCACTTTTCTTCAGCAGCTGTAGTTTTAGGTTACTACTGTTGCAAGAGTTACATGTTCTTACACCTCTTCCGTAGAGGCTTTTCCCCCCCTTCTTGCCACAGCAAGAATTTCTACGGTTCTATTGCAAATGTCGATCCTCCTTCCTCAGAACTTACCCCTGCTTGGACTCCGACGTTTTTCAGGGCACGTCTGCCTGGGAACATGACAGCCAACCGCAACCTCCTCTGCCACCACTTAGCTGTTTTTCCACCCTCTCACCCAAGCCAGCCCGTCACTGCTGTCAGAGAGGAATTCCACATTTCTCCATCCCATCCAACTCTTTTCTCCTTCTACTGTGCTGCTGCCATCCCACCCGGACCCACAGCATTAGCGTTTGACTGAGCCCTTCTCAAGTGGGATGCTCCCATTCTCAGGTGGGATAGAGCACTTTCAGGGGCTGGCACTGTACATACAGCTCCCTTCCCCGGGGCTGCTATACTGATCCGCGCCTTCGCCAGCAACCCTCAACAGCGATGTCTGCACAGCAGAAACCCTCACAGAGCTGTGCACGGTTCCGAGAGAAGCTCCCCTTCACAAGCCTCAGCCCAAATGCCTCGCCA
>NW_009928753.1:0-13107 GCF_000696875.1 Nestor notabilis
CAGCAGCAGTCTCTCGTCGGGCTCCCTCGCAGCCGAGACGCCAGACCGTGCCACAGCCACCGCGGGGGGCTGCTGCTCGCTCTTGGGTTGTTCACTTCTTAGTGAAGCCGCTGCCTGCGCTCTCCTCGGAGATGCACTGCTTCCCTTCCGAGTGGTGCAGACGTGGCAGTTGCCATCGCAACTTGTGCCATCCTCTCCCGAGCCCAGGCTCCCGATGTCACTCGGCTGTCCCCGGGAGTCCTTCTGCACGCACCTCACACGTGCACCGCGTTGCTGCCTTGCCAGGCTTGATGCAATTTGTCGGGAGAAGATCAAAAGCAGTAAGCAAAATACTTCTAATTTTAACCTGTAAACGTGTAACTGCCTTCTTGTGCTCTGTTTCAGCCTGTTGTAATATACCATTTCTTATAATACCTAATTAAGCTAATATTGTATGCTGTAGGATACTCTATTTAAGTGTTGATTTATTCTCCCTTCTTTCCCCCATGCCTGGAATTGCAGTCTAAAAGGGTTTGCTCATACTGGGGTTTGTAGAAAGGGAAGTTTGCAGGCTCTTCTAAAATCACTTCATTCAAGTCTTGCTGCTGTAGAGGTCGTAGTTGCAGCAGGCAAGAGACGCGACTGAAGAAATTGAGGAAGAGTGTTTTTTCATGGAACTGGATGCATTTAGAGCCCTTACACGGCAAGAGAATAGGTCAGTGAAAGCAAGGGAAATTAAAGGCGTTGCATATAATCCCACTGAAATCGCATGTAGCAGCTTTAGCAAGCTAGCAGAAACACGGATTGTTTTTTTGGGGTAGCAGAATATCAGGAACGTGCTTAAAATTTGTGGGTCTTAAAGTGTAGGGTTTATATTCTGTGAGTGGTGTACTGGCTCTTCCTTTAGGTACTGCTGTTGGACATGACTCGATTAACTTGGAAGACATGGGATACCGGTTTGTTGATTTGTGTATAATGTTTGCGCTTATGCTTAAGTGCTGGAAACTCTTTTCATGTAATTGCTCTTTGATTTTCTTAAGTACCTTTTTTTATTCATTACGTTTTAATAAAGATTTGAGATTCTTTGCATAATTTTTAATAAAATTGATATGGTCAAACCATCTGTCTTAAAAGATAAAGGTTCTCTGCACCTTATCAAACACTTTTAAAGTGCAACAGAAATGTAGGCTCCTTCAGTGAAACCAACATTTCATTGCCTGGTGTGCACCTTTTCTTTCCCCTCCATTCATGCTGTGTTCCACTGATTAGTAGATCCCATGGCATGTACAGCTGCCTGAACTATGAACCACTGAAGAGCGTGCAGGAAGGGTTAAGGTGGCTTAATGGAGAGGGCGCTGAAACGGGAATTTAGGGTATTTTCCTGCACTCGATAGGGAATCAAAAACCCATGTTGTGAGAAGTCAGTGCACTGCACGGAAGTGCTTGGTGAATGCGGCACAAGTTCAGTCAATTACACGGGCTTGCAGGGATGGAGCCGGTCTTTTGTATGTATAATATTCAGGGAAATTTGTGAGTCTGTAGTTATCGTACAGGGATTGCTTACAGCCCTCTGGTAATTCCAGTCTACCCTGGTCTGGATTTGGGGGATTTTCCACAGAGGAGGCAAAGGAGCAGCCCTGTGAGACCTGCCTTTCAGAACACAGGGATAACTGACTGCTCATTTTCGACATCAATTGCCATGGTTGCAAGTCTTTCGTAGTAACATTTCAATCGCCTGAGTGATTCTGACCAATCTGGCAGAAGATGAGGGTGTTTTTCTGTGGGCTTGCTGAAAATTGGTGCTTAGAATTGCCAGTCACACCTCAAAAGCCTTAACTCCTTCAGGCACTGCAAACGGGAGAGCTCAGCCTCCCACCCCCCAGTAGTCAAGCGTTGTATAATCACCTATTTCTACCTTGCTAATCAGCACATGTGTAATGATTGCGGTGGGGGAGAGGGGAGTATTTGGGGTGTGTTTTCAGTTAAATCATGGTGTGTATTCTGTTCATGATTTGTGACAGTGAATTCATTGTGATTGTTCACCCAGGGGAAAACAGGGTTTCAACTTTGGCAGTCGGTGATTTCCATGAGCTGGTAATTTAAATGGATGTCCCAGGTTGTAGTTTTAATTGGGAAAGTTTGTTTTATTAAATAACATGAGAATTTTGCATAGTACTTAATCTTCAGCCTTGTATTAAACTCGGTTCAAAGTCAAATTATGTTTTTGATAGAAAATGAAAAATTTTTGTTTCCAGATATGAAGAAAAATAAAGACTTCATGTGGTCTCCACAAAAGGCGCTAACAGAAAGAGAAGTAGTAAGTTTTCTGCATAGGCTCTGCTGATTTCTGTTTACTGTAAATAAACAGAATGGGACACACAAAATGAATTTGGGATACGCATTAATCTCTGTTTCCATTAAAATTCTCACTGGTTAAGAAAAGCAAGGTCGCCAAAGAGCACAAATAAATGTACTGTGTGAGAGTTGGTGTGACATTTGTCATTATCTCAGTATTTAACAGAGAAAATGAAATTTTGCTTTAAGCACTCCTGGGTTTTGGGTTTTTTTGTGCTTTTCTCATTTCCTGCCTTTCTCATTTCTCCTGCATTTGCCCTTCAGCCTTCCAGCCCTTCCAACTCTTAGAATTCCTAGCACTGGAACACAATACAGGGAATACTGTGTCTGTATAGGACAGCCATTTTGAGCTGTGTGCTCATGATCTATTGTTTTCCTCCAGAGAGATCTCTGAATACATTACACAGGCCCAGTGCTAAATTTGCAACTGCATTTTGTCTCTCTTGTGTACTGCTTTCTATATCTGTTGGAAGAAAATGTAATCTAAACTCTGGAAGCAAAAAAACCCCACCATCGTATGCCAATGGTAAAAAATGCAGGGTTTTGTTTTCATGAGCCAGTAGTTGCAGTGTGTACTCAGGTGTTTCTTGAGGAAATGATTGAGTTTACACAGGTTAGATCCACTATCTCTCTAATATTAATGCCTGTTTGCACAATTTGTCTTCTTTTCTTCACACTTACTTTATTCCTGATCCATATATTGTGCTTTACATCAAGAAGATCTTATTTTTAAGATGTGAGGCCAGCAAGGCAGAATTGTGAATTCATAACACAATAAAAATGCTCGGTGAGAAAAGCTGTGCTTGTGAAAATCGCTGCCTTCCTGGACTCATTCAGTGCATCTTTGCATTCACACATTAAAAGAATCTGAAATTAATGATTTATCATCACATGAAGCGCAAGTAGCAGCTGAGACTGGGGTAGATTTCTGCTAAGGTGTTTAAATGTTGTTTGAACTGCTTCCTAGTGTGGCTGTTATCCAGCTCTTACACTCTGTGTTTACTCTCCTTGGCATTTCAGCTGTTTCTTCTCAAGTTTCTTGCGTTATTTAAACTGCAGTGTTTAATGGGTGCTCTGGACTACTCCACTGTTCAGCAGCACACTGGGTATGCTTTTTGGTTTTTTGAGTTCTGCCGAAAATGCCATTGGCAGCAGAAACATGAACGGGAGGACTAGCACAAGGCCTCTTGCAACACAAGGACCTCTCTTTGTCCTCAGACCCTCAAATAATCTACCAATCTGGGCTTCAGGGAGGTGTCTCAGAGCTGGGAGCAAGTTTAGTCAGCCAAAGGCAAGAGTAAGGTGATGCCTCTGGTTCCTTCACTTGCTTGCACAGGTCTGAAGTGGTGCTGCTGCCTTCTTGCCTGCCCCTCTCCCCATTCAAAGTCTCTACTAGGGATTCACTCTACCTGCAAGAAGTAGGCTACAGCTTAGGCTGGGTGTAGCACGGGGTTCAATAAACGCTCAACCCCACTGATGGTAAAGGAAGAACGTCCCATTCTTACGTAAATTATTTTTGCCAGGGGACAGGCAGTGCTTCACTGTCACACAGAAGAAAATGCATGTCCACAGATGGTGGAGAAAATGCAAAGGCTGAACCTGGCCACAGTTTTCTAGAAGTATGTCTGTGATGAGCTGCTGCACCCACTTCTACATTGCCTTTTGATCTGTAGTGTCCCTGACAAACAGCCATTGTGCTGTTCAGCCTGATTGCCTACTAGGCTATGGTCTTGCACCTTCAGGACCCACTTGCTCCACTGCTTCCATAGTCCCTGTAGACAAGGGCTGCAGAGAAGTCCATACCCATCGCCTGCTGACATCTCAGGGGCCAAACTGCTGCTGCCTGCAGGACTGAGCTCACCTTTTGGGGATAGGTAGCCAGGAGCAGGAGGACAGGTCCTCCTGGGGATCCTCTCCTCCTCAGTGCTGGTGGGACAGGCACAGGATGGTGAATTTTCTTGTTATTAAGCTGTAGGAACCTTACACTTTACAAAACCACCACTTGTTCTTTGGATTAGTTCCATCAATAGTTCAGAGAGATGGCTGCGGAGTGGTTTTGGCAAGACAACAGTGATTGCTTTCTCTCCATGTAAAGTTCTTGGGGTTTTGTGGTGGGGTGTTTTCCATAATGATGCACCAGGGTTGCCAGTTCCCAAGAAGCATGGCCTTAAAGGCATGCGGCATGCTAGTGCTTCTCAAATTTTCAACTTTGAAAAACAAGCAGCATGTTTCATGCCTCCTTTAGGTGTTACTTTCTGTGTTGAGATGATCGTAACCTTTCCTTTTTGATATCTGAGAGCATCTACTGTTTCTTTTTAGATGCCCAGGCAAAGATGTAGATGACCAAGAGGTGTTTTCCCCTTCTGGCTTGGGATTAAATTTCTCATTTGCAGGTAAGGTCTGCATGTTTTTATTTTTTGGGGCAAATAGAAGGCAGGGAAGGTTGCATTTCTCCTGTTGCCACTTCATTTGGAAGGGCTCTTTGTGCAGATGGTGGAGGGTGCTGTGAAAACAAAGTAATCTCAATGACATCCCTGTGCCTGAATTAAACTGATCCGATGCTGCCACACTGGGCCTGGGGACAGTGATGGCATGCTCAGCAGAGAGCTGGAGGGAATTAAGGCTGCAGGTGGGCTCACTGTGGGCAGGCTGGCTGTGCCTGCAACAGCAAGGACCAAGCAGTGTTTGTGCTGGTGAAGTGACGGCATTGCTCCCTTGCTTGTTCTGGGAGGCTGTTGCTGTTCTGGCACATGCCACGCCACCCGTGTTGCTGCCTGTGTTATGGTGGTGTGCACAGACCACAAGCACTGCTTGTGTAGAGTGAAATGGACCTTCAATAGGAGACAGATTTTGTGGCTGTGTTTTTTAAATGTCTGCCACAGTGTCCTGGTTATGGCTGGGATAGAGTTAATTTTCTTCCTAGTAGCTGGTGCAGTGCTGTGTTTTGGCTTTAGTGTGAGAACAATGCTGATAACACAGCAATGTTTTAGTTGTTGCTAAGTAGCGCTTGCCCTGATCAAGGACTTTTCAATCTCTCATGCTCTGCTGGTGAGGAGGGGCATAAGAAGCTGGGAGGAAGCAGAGACAGGACACCTGACCCAAACTGGCCAAAGGGGTATTCCACACCACAGCACGTCATGCCCAGTAGAGAAACCAGGGGAGCTGGGGTGGTGGGGGTTATCCGGAAGGGACAGATCACTGCTTGGGTAGGGCTGGGTATCAGTCAGCAGGTGGTGAGCAATTGTATTGTGTCACTTGTGTTAATTGGGGTTTTCTGGGGTTTTTTTTCTTTCCCCTCTTGCTTTTATATTCTCTCCCCTTGTTATTTCCTGTATCATTATTAGTAGTTTTATATTGTACTTTAGTTACTGGACTGTTCTTATCTCAGCCCATGGGGTTTATGTTCTTTCAATTCTCCTCCACATCCTCCCCAGAGAGGGAGAGGGGAAGTGAGTGAATGGCTGCATGGTGCTGAGTTGCTGGCTGGGTTTAAACCAAGACACACAGGAAGGTCTGGCTGGCAGTCTGGATCAGCACGTCTAAATTTTCCCCATTAAAAAAAAAATAAATCATATTTGAAGAACAAACCCATTGCAAAATCAATCACTGGAAATAAAAGGATGTGAAAAGAGGAAGGAACTTTCAACACTGTCAAAGCAGCATTGTTCAAAACTGTTGTTTATTCATACAGTAATTATGCTGACTGACTTGCTTAGGGATACTTTCTATTTCCTTGTGTGCTTTCTGTGAGTTTAGGAACAAGGCGATCATCTCCTCCTGCCAAATTTCTTCCATAACCTTGTAACATTAGCAAGCAATTAATAATAAGTATAGTTCATAATTACAGGGTATATACTGTCCAAAAAGCTTTGCAAGGGAGCTTTCTCATTAGAATTAAGTATATACTAGAATGCATTATCTATAGTATACATAATGAGAATATATGTGATTTAAAATGATGACTGAAGTGAAGTGCCATGGCTGACTTTGGAGGAGATCCAAATGGCTGGACTGTCAAAGGTATTTAGTAGTAACTTGACAGAAAAAGCAAAACCAAGAACAATCTACTATTACTGACTTGGTGGATAAAAATAGCTTGTAAACTAATGACATCTACATACTGATGAATCCCTTGCTATTCATTATATAAAAATAACAGCGCATCTCCTTTTCTTAAGGCCAGGAAGTTCTCTAAGGAAATGGATTCATCTTCCCAAAAATACCCAGTCAAAAAGCGAGTGAAAATTCATCCCAACACAGTAACAGTGAAATATACTTCTCATTATCCCCAGCCAGGAGAAGAGGGATATGAGGATGCTAATGAAGATACTGGAGTATTTATGGAGGATAATCCTAAGAAAAGACTATTGAGTGATGGGAAAAAGAGAGAAAGGACTTTTTTTGGTGCAATAGACACCAAACTTCAGCCAGCACAACTGCCAAAACCCAATGAGATGGGGCAATCCCAGCATTTTCCTGAAGGAAATATACTGCAGTCGAGAAAAACATGGGTAGTCCTGTTTGGATCTGCTGTGGCTCACGGATGTGTGGCTCTGATTACAAGATTAATTTCTGATCGTTCCAAAGTGCCATCCCTAGAGTTAATTTTCATCCGTTCAGTCTTACAAGTGCTGTCCATTACTGTTGTGTGTTACTACCATGAGCCTCCCTTTGGCCCAAAAGGCTACAGACTCCGGCTCTTCTTCTATGGGGTCTGTAATGTTATCTCTATTACCTGCGCTTATACCTCCTTCTCTATAGTTCCCCCCAGCAATGGGACCATTATGTGGAGGGCTACCACTACAGTGTTCAGTGCCATTTTGGCTTTTTTACTCATAGATGAAGGAATGGCCTGCATAGACCTTATTACTGTATTTGGCAGCGTGTTTGGCGTTTGTCTGGTCATGATCCCCAATATTGTTAAGGAGGAAAACTCTTTACTAAGCACCTGGAAGGAAGCTTTTGGCTATACCATGACTGTTATGGCAGGTTTGACCACTGCTCTCTCCATGATAGTCTATAGGTCAATCAAAGATAACATCAGCATGTGGACAGCACTATTCACCTTTAGTTGGACAGGAACAGTGTGGGGAGCGTCCACCATGTTCTTACTTCAAGAGCCAATCGTCCCACTGGATGGAGAAACCTGGAGCTATCTCCTTGCCATCTGCCTGTGCTCCACAGCAGCCTTCCTGGGGGTCTACTATGCCCTGAGCAAGTTCCACCCTGCTTTGGTCAGCACCGTACAGCACCTGGAGATAGTCATTGCCATGGTCCTGCAGCTTGTCGTGTTGCGGATCTTCCCAGGTGCTTATGATCTTGTTGGGGGAGCTGTTATTTTGGTTAGTGTCTTTTTCCTTGCGTGTTACAAACTGTCCTGGAAGAATTTAGGAAGGCAAGATTATCAGGAGATTGTGGATTCTTCCATTAAATGAGTTGTGGTTTTGCCCTCTGAATCCGGCTGTGTGGCCACATGGAAGTTAGTTATTTCAACTCTTGCGTTCTAGAGTCACGTCTCTGTCTAGAGTAGCCAGGTCCTCTCCCTACTGTTTAAATTCACGGCTGGTGTAGCAGTGTTGGTGTTTCCAGACTTTTCTGGTAGGTGAATTTGTTCTAGCACATACCACCACTGGCATTTTGGCATGTGAGGAAAGACTATTTGTCTCCAGCATGTAGGGTACGTGAGCAGGGAGTGCAGGCCAAGCCTTGAGCAGGTCCCTCCTCACCTTCCCTGGATAAGGCAATACAGAGACAGAGGGATTCACTAGTGACTCTCATTCCTGTGCAATGTGGTAGTAGGAAAATGAGCAGTAAAGACCAGAGTACTCGTCTTCTCTGTAACAGTACTTCTGCTTTGGCTGTAATACTCAAAGTGATGCTAATATTTCTGTGGTTAAAACCTGCATTTCCTGTGTGTATAAAGAATCAGTCAGTAAAGCTGTTTGTGCTTTGTGGTTAAATTTCTGTCTGAATCAATGCAGAAAGCCCAGATCTCCTGTGGGGTTGAAAAGCCCCAAAAAGTGGATCTCCAGTTGTGCCACGGCTGTGAAAGGAAGGTCCCCAAGAACTCTAAGGTCCATGGTAGATCAGAGATCTGCCCCTGAAGCAGAACAATATTCCTTCTATGGAACCACTTTTTCTAAAAGAGGTTTTGACAATTATGCAAGGGAAAAAGAGGAAAAAGAAAAGGCAGCATTTGAGATTGAGGAGTGAACAGCAGTGGTAACATGGGCAGTTAGAATAGGATTTAGGAAAAGCCCCAGGGTTTTATGGTTCCAAATAGTATTCCTAGCTGTGCTAATGTATGTAAAGTACATTAGTACATACGTACATAGTAAAGACCAGTGTTTAAAAACCTATGTCCAGGGGCTCCTGGACCAACAGGCATCTCCCTGTTCCAGCAGACTATGCCTCTATTCTGGGACACATGCATCTTCTGAGGGGAAAGATACTGCTCAGATGACCCCAACCAGTCCAGCTTCCCCCATGGAAAATACATTTTACTTTGTAAAAAGCCACAGCATCAGCAAACACTTTTATTTCTATGAATATCCAGAGAGACCAGATTCCCCAACATCAACCCATCAGCAACACTCCTAATCCATGTGACACTTATGTCCTTTGTCAGTGATGAGAGTGACCTCCTGGGTCACACACTTCTTCAGAGATGGTGCTGGCATGGTTACAGCTGCCCCAGCATGTTTCCTTCAGGAGTACATGGAGCCAGTGACAGGAGTTCTGCCTACTGTAGGAAGGACAGGAGGGAGGAGAACAGATAACGCGATGCAGTGCTGGGAAAGCCACGCCAAACACCTTCCCAGCCAAAAACCCCCTTGGTAGCTGAGGGCCCTGGCAGTTCCCAGCCCAGAATCTTGCTGTGCTTCTACAGACTCCTCATTTCTCTCTGAGGCAGATGGTCTTTCCTCCTCTGTGCGGTAAGACAGCAGGAAAGCTTCCTTTGTGGAAAGCAACCAGGCCAAAATCCATCTCCTAGGGCTTCCACACTTGTAATGCCTTGGATGAGTTGAGCTTTGGGACTCCAGCATGCCAACATGCACACATGCATGCAGGCAGGCAGCTGGGTATGTGCTGGCAAGCAAGAAGCACTCTATAGTGAAATTCCCCAAATGCCTGCACCATGCAGAGGGTGTGAGAGTCCTGACCAAGCTCTTGCTGAGCTGCCCCAGCACAGCTCCTTGCTGCCTCCACCGCCTCTGCCAGCTTCTCTGCTCAAGCTGCACATGCTACAGAGCCTTGCCAGCCCTGCTATGACCCCTGTGAGCGCAAGTTAAGCAGCCCTAAGAGTACACGGCTGCCGAAACGGATGATCCCACTTCTTCCTCCTACCACCTCCCCTTGTGTCTGATTCACAGTCACAAACTGCAGGCTGGGTCAGTACAACTTGGGGATCAGGTACAAAACTAATCCTGCCAAAACCTGAGCCCAAACTGATAAAGGCAGCCAGCAGCCAGGAGCCAATCAGACACGACCCCATCCCAAGAACCTGGGTGATGGCCAGGGAGCAATTCCCGAGGTCTACGGGGCTTGGTCCTGGTCCAGCTGCATCACAGCCTGCATGAGGTCCTGCACAACCAGGTCCACGTCGGCCCGGGTGGTGTCCCGCCCCATGCTCAGCCGCAAGGCGTTCTGTGCTACATGGTAGGGGATCCCACAGCTGAGCAGAATCGAGGAGGGCCTGAAACACAGACACAGGGGAGAGCAGAGTTAACTTGAAGGCTGAGGAAGCACACGTCATCACCAGAAATCTTCACCAAGCCCTAAGAGGGAGCACATCTCTAGGCAAACCTGTCTCCTGCACTGCTCCCTCTGGGCTTGTTACCCCGTGGAGGATTTGGTTCTTGCCCTTCAAGGAAGGGCCTCTCCCATGACCCCATGGGTTGGCATTTCTGACATGTCTAGACAGCATTACTCTAGATCAGGCCAGTTGCCTGCTGTCCCCACACACCCCCAAAGGAGCCCACTGGAGGCCAAATTTGGGCTCGAGCAGGTGAGCCAGGCACACACAGACATAAGGCAGGCTCTTTTCTGGCAGTGCCAGCCACTGAAGAGTACTTCCAAGCTCAGCTGCATCACCAAAGCCAGGAGGGCCAAAGTCCTTCCAAGCACCAGTCAAGCATTCCATCTGCGCCTCCTGCAATAGGAGCCCTTCAGACCCCCTGGAAAGCTCTGCACCCTCTTTGCTCCAGATGACCATGCCCACAGCAAACCAAAGTCCCTTTCCCTGTCCTATTTCCCTCTCCTTTAGGAAGACACCCTCAGCCTGGCCAAGCCAGCTGCTTACCTATCTTCTTTCTCAGAGTGGCAGGCAGCCCCAACACTGGCGAGAAGCATCTTACAGCAGGACAGCACCCTTCGCCCTGCAGCACACACAAGCACAGGTCTCCCATCACCCAGACTCTGCGAGGGCCATTGCCTGCTTCATCTCTCTGCCAAAGCCTTGGCTGAGCACTCGCTGCTCTCTAGCCACAGGGTGCTGTGCAGGGCAGGTGCTTGGCTCCATGGGCACCATCATGGGGCAGCGGTGGGGTAAGAGCTACCTTGAAGGCCTGGGCCCAGGATGGAAAAGTTAGAGGTGTTGCAGAGTCGCTTGGAGCCTGTAAAGTGGCTGTTGAGGTGGATCCTCTGCTTCCCAAAGCAGGCCTGGAGAAATCAGAGTTGTGAACCACTCTAGATTTGCGAGCAGCTCTGTCCTGATGAGGGTCATACCCACTCTGGCACCAGGCCTCATACTCTGCAGGCTGAGACCCCAGAAGGGGAGAGACAAACAGGAACAAGGTCTGCCCACCTCCAGTTTGGCCTCCAGGTAATCCCGAACATCCCGCATATGAGCCTCATAGGTCTCCCAGTTCTTGCTCACCAACTCTGCAGCCTGAGGAGAGAAAACCCAGACAGGCTCTGTCGGTAACCCCCTGACACCTCCTTCTGTGCACAGCTCACTGGCATGTGAATCCAGCCTGGGAACTGCCAGATTCCCTGCATCAGTAGCCTCTTGGTGCCTCGCACAACGTGAGCTCCATGACTGCCCACTGCCAGGGCTGCAAAGCCTGCAAGTGCTCTGAAGCACCTCCTCTGACTGGTACCAGAAAGCCCCATCTTCTTTCCCAGTGATTCACTCACCCTCCCGCACCCCAAGTTTGTCACTTCTAGTGACCAAGGAGCACAGGTGGCTGCCTCCATGCTGGAAGCACCAGAGAGCACCCCCAGAGAACTGCTCACTCATGAACATCACTGACTCACCTTGCCAAGGCCAGCAATCATCGGGGTGTTCTCAGTGCTAGAAGCAAAGAGTGAGTTATTTCTCCGGACCAGAAACCCAACCTCAGGGTACAGCTGTTTCCCTCATTGCTGGTAGGGGGTCATGGACCCTTCTCTATGGTGGTTCGGAAGGGAGCACTTCCACCCTGTGGTTCTTCCTGCAGCAAAGCCCGCACACCAGGATCCCACAGTTCCCATGCACAGATCCATCTCCCTGCGCTGGGCTGCCCACCCCAGGGCTGGCAAGTGACACAGCTGCCAGCTCAGCTCCGACTATGTACCTATGTAATGGTCTGGCCACCAGCCCAAGGCCTAGCTCTCCAGGCCATCACCCAGCTGCCTTACCCTGGCCGGAAACTCCTCTCCTGTCCCCCTCCAAAGAGCATGGGGTGCAGCGGGGTGGCAGTGCCAGGGCCGCGTGCATACAGCGCGCCGATCCGTGGGCCATAGAACTGTGGGGAGAAACAGCCACGGTGACCCTGGGGACACTGCCAGGTATCCCTTTCCTGTACTCCTGCCCAAATCTGAGTGCCCTCCAGTGCTGACCCCTGCCCATCTCACAGGCTGCTATACAGCTGTCCCCCTCCCTTGGCCTCCTCCTGGTTCCCCTTGTCACCCAGCTGAAGACGGTCTTCAAAGCACCATCCAGCAAGAAAACTTTGGCCACTGATGAGGTATTAAGCTGTAGGGGGCTGCCAAAGTCTCCCTGGCACCCAACAGAGATGTCTTAGAGGGCAAACAGCGGCTGGGCCACGTGAACAGCACCATACCTTGTGTCCCACAATAGTGAGGTAGTCCACCCCGAGCTCCTGCACGTCCACGCGCCCCTTGCCAATCATCTGTGCTGCATCTGTGTGCACCAGGATCCTGGGCAGCCCCTCCGCCACTCTCCGCTGATTGAGGGCACAGACACGCTGGCTCAGCTCCATGACAGGCTGGCAGGAGGGAAAACAGTCTGCATCCCAAGGACTGTGTGCTCCCTCCTACCAAGCACCTTTCCATGAGGACATCCCTACCGCATCCTACTCACTGCCCACAGACTCACCATGATGACCCCAGTCTCGTTATTGGCCAACATGATGGAAACCAGGCAGGTGGTCGGCCGGATGGCAGCGAGGACATCATCCACCTCAGCCCGCCCGCTTCGCTGGGACACAGGCACAAAAGTAGCTTCTGCAAGCCAAGAAACAAGCCCCGAGGTTTGTTGGGAAGCCCAACAACGACCAGGGCTGCCTGCACCCCACTGAGCAGTGGGGCAGCAGAACTGTGCGGGCAGCAGAACTGTGCAGGCAGCTGGTGCGCAGGCAGAGAGCATGGTGGCTCTCAGGATGCCAACAGGGTAATGCACCCAGCTTAAGGAAAGGGGGACACCACGTGGGAAGTCAGTGCCCTTTGGGAGGAGAAAGAGGAACACCACGAAGCAAGCGTGTCCCTGCCCTCCACAAAAGCACCAGTAAAGAAAAGCCCCGGTTGCAGGGCCCAGATCTGCAGCCAGGT
>NW_009928753.1:13145-13434 GCF_000696875.1 Nestor notabilis
CCGGCGCCAGGCGGACCGAGTCATGCTCCACGCTTGACGTGACGATGTGCGGTGTCCCCCAGCTGTCCCCTGGCGTGGCCTGGCTGTCATGGAAGTGCCTGCAGGCGGTGTGGATCACCATGTTGTTTGCCTGAAGAGAGGAAGGCAGAGTGGAAAAGGAAGTCGTATAGGGAATGCAGCGCCCTTTGAACCCACCCTCCTCATCGCCACTTGCTTGCGAGGAGGTGGTGGGCAGGGGGGCTGCTCCCACCTCCGTGCCCCCCGAGGTAAAGACGATATCCTCCGGCCG
>NW_009928754.1:0-7196 GCF_000696875.1 Nestor notabilis
TCAAGGTCCCTCCGGATGGCATCCCTTCCCTTCCCTTCTTCAGCCTCTCCTTGTAAGACTTGTTCTTCAGACCCTTCACCAGCTTCACTGTTCTTGTCTGGACACGCTCCATCAACTCGGTACTGTATCACCACAGTATTCAAGGTGCAGCCTCACCAGTGGCGAGAACAGGGGGACAGTCACTTCCCTAGTCCTGCTTTCACACTATTTCTGATACAGGCAAGGATGCCATTTGCCTTCTTGGCCACCTGGGCACAAGCTGGCTCATGTTCAGCCACTGTCAACCAACATCCCGGGGTCCTTTACTGCCTAACAGCTTTCCAGGTTTTCTCAGACCTGGAGCATTGCATGGAGTTGTTGTGGCCCAAGCGCAGGACCTGGCACTGAGCCTTGTTGAACATCATACCTTCTTGGCCTGTTGATCCAGCCTGTTCAGATCCCTCTGCAGACCCTTCCTCCCCTCCAGCGGATCAACACTCCTGCCCAACTTGGTGTCATCTGCGAACTTACTGAGAATGCACTCAATCTCCTCACCCACATCAGTGATAAAGATATGAACTCCATTCACCACTACTCTTTGGCCCTGGACATCCAGCAAGATTTTTATCCAGAGAAACATACACCTGTCCAAGCCATGAGTGGCAGTTTCTCCAGGAGAACGCTGTAGGAAAAGCTTTACTAAGGTCTAGGCAGACAACATTCACAGACTTTTCTTTATTCAATAAGCAGTTCCCCTTGTCATTGAAGGAGATCAGGTTAGTCAAGCAGGACCTGCCTTTCATAAACTTATGCTGCCTGGGCCCTATCACCTGCTTGTACCGTATGTGCCACATGATAGCACTCAAGACAATCTGCTCCATAACCTTCCCAGACACTGAGGTAAGACTGACAGGCCTGTAGTTCTCTAGGTCCTCCTTCCAGCCCTTCTTGTAGATGGGCGCCACATTCATTAACCTCCAGGCAACTGGAGCCTGCCCAGTTAGCCAGGACTGCTGGTGAATGATGGAAAGTGGCTTGGTGAGCACTTCCACCAGCTCCCTCCGTCCCTTTGGGTGGATCCCATCCAGCCCCATATGTGTGTCCAAGTGGTGTAGCAAGTCTCTGAGCCCCTTAGATTATGGGACTACATTCTGTTCTCTGTCCCTGTCTTCCATCTCAGGGGGTTGGGCACCTGTAGAAATCTGGTCTTGCAATTAAAGACTGAAGCAAAGGCGGCATTAAGTGTACGTCACCTAATCTGTGAAGTACTTTGGAAAAGCAGAAGGCTGACATTTTGAAAGGGAGAACAAAACTGTTGATAAAGTTGGAAAGCCTCTCCATATACAACATAGCCATCTAACTCTGTGTTTAGTTGTCTAATTACCTTTAATACATAGACATGTATATGCTCCAAATAATCTTGTATATCAGAAAATAAATATCAACATTCATTAAAAATAGAACAGCTCTTTTAAAACACATTCTTATTCTTACTCACACTGAAGGTAATCTTCAGTATAGAAGTATTTACATGCAGAGATGCAAAAGTATTCTTTGCTTTACCTCTGTTTAGTAGCGTGTTGCTTTTTGTTAAAAGCAAACATTTTCTCATGTTTCTTAGTTTTCTGGTTTTATTAATGATTAGATTCTCTACAAGAGGGTCTTATTTTGGGAATAACAACAGCAAGAACAAATATTAGTGGGAGTTAGATCTACCAATGCTAATCATGCAATAGTTCTTAAAGAAAAAATAATTAAAATAAACAAATTAGAAACAATCATAAAATGATGATGTATGGTATAGGAAGTTGGTGCCAGTCTGAACTCAGTGCTTCATGAAACAGGCTCAAGGAATTTCTTTCTTTATGTGCTTGAACACAGGTAACTGTCATAACCAGGAAGTAGAGATTCCCCTGCACTGGTATATGAAAGCCATTAGAAATCACTGAGTAGAATTTTGTCCCTTTTTCAAGGACAGGTAAAACGTAGAGATTTCAATTAGCACTTTCTTCCTTTTGTCAGGAAGAGATATAATTTCTGAGTTTGTGTTCATTTGCTGATTGGTAATTTAGAATACTCAATGACAACCACAAACCTTTTAAATAATTAAGACAACTTAATCAGGGATGTCATAATAACAATTAGAAATTATCTGTATGTATAAAAGAACATTCCACATTCTCTATTTGATTCTGTAACCACAACATTTATTGCTAACCTTTTACTCTCTGTTGAAAAAACAGAGGTGTGTGTGATAGTTCCTGATACTGAAAAGCCACATTTTGAATGTAAGATAATCATCAACTTGTGTCTCCATGGCTAAATGCAGTCACGTGGCAAGAGTGGATTCTCAGCTGTTACAAGTTGAAGTAAGTCTGTGGAACTCAGCCCAGCTGAGCCAGAGTTCGGTGCTTGACGATCTGCCTCAGAATGTTTAATATTTTATATAAAAAAATAAAGTAGCAGGTAACTGAGTTGTACTTTTTAATACAGCATTAAGTGTGTAAGTTCATATAGTGTTATTTCAAAAAATATAGACAATGTAACTTGGCTGTGCTGTTATATTTCAGATTAGCACCTTGCTTTCTTTACCTGCCTGGCTATGGATTATCTAAAGTGTGGATTTTTAGCAAGTTAAAATTACTTTTTCTCCTTTTAATTTTTCTCAGGAGGTGTTTGCATTGCTCAATCACTCAAAATCCCTCGGGAACCAAGACCAGGAGAATTTGAAAAGATTATCAAGCGCTTGTTGGAAACTCCAAATGCTCGAGCGATCATCATGTTTGCCAATGAAGATGATATTAGGTGCCCGTTTCCTTATTTTGTGTGTTGAAGATGTTTCTCTTCAGAGAGATACTCAATTGGCTGGTGCAGAATAGAGCAGAGTAGGAGTTTCAGATTCAATTCTATGTTAAAATTCTTGTAAATCTGGTGATAAGAAATAGAGTTGAAATTAAATAATGTGCTGGTCCATTCTGTGGAGATCTGTTCTTAGTTCTTAAGAGTACAGCTCCAATAGATTGTTATTTGGTGACTGAAAAGGAAGAAACCAATGAGAATGCTAGAAAAATACGGCCAAAGATTAAACAAATTAATTTTAATTTTTACAGTACTGTATCTTAAGTTCACTACAGCTGTTCTTGAATACACTTTAGACTGAAAACTATGACTAATTGGTTAGTATAAGCTTACTTATGCATAGCCAGAATTAATGCTGCAGATTCTCAAATTCTTTGTAAATGCAGTTTGTCTAATTAGACATTTGTTGTGTGTTTGCAGGCGTATACTGGAAGCAGCCAAAAAAGCTAATCAGTCTGGACATTTCCTCTGGATTGGCTCAGATAGTTGGGGGTCAAAAATTTCACCAGTTCAGCAGCAGGAGGAGATTGCGGAAGGAGCAGTAACCATTCTACCCAAAAGAACCTCAATAGATGGTAGGAATGCACATGGCACAAACCCCTCATTTTCTGACAATGTTCGAGCACCTTTGCTTTCTTAAAAAAAAAACAAAACAAAAAAACTAAAAATCACATAGTCCTTGGTCACAGGGAAATCAGGGAAAACTTTCTAACTAAGCAACTTGAGTTGGCCTGATCCAATATTCATTTAATATCTCTGTTGAGATGAGGAGATGATGAATCTGCAATTAGGTAATCTTAAAATTGTCTAATAATGAGAACACGTGTAGTGAAGAGCTTCTTATCCATAGCCTAGTGGTTCTTTGGGAGAAAAAAGGAGAGGATTGGGTGGATGATATAAATCAGCTCATTGTCCTGTGAGGAGATCAATCTAGACTCTGCTTTCCTCTTCTAAATTTACTTTAAGAAGCCACTATATTATCAAAGTTTCTGACTTAGTGAATGAAGAGGAGGTTATTGTTTTGAAGCACATTATTCCCAGGAGGGTACTGCATGTAGTAACATCTCTTACTGTCTGGGTAGGTGTTCTAAAATGGTAAATGATTTGAAAAACTGAGCACTATTGATACTACTTGGAGAATTTAGCCACATGGGCATATTTATAGAGAGCTTAATCCATATGGTATGTGTTAATCATTATTTCTTTATGGATGCTGGGTTATAGGGCTAAGGCTGGTGCAGCATCTGATCAGGTTTAAGCAGGAATCTTTAGTTTCTCTACTGGGGTCGTTAAAAAAATAAATAGAAACAGAATTTTAGATATCCTGGAAGCTCTCTGGTCCAATGGAGAGTTACACAGTGATTTTAGGTGACCTTGAAATTAAATTTATTTGGACCACAGTCTTTGACTAAGTAGTGATTATAGTCTGTCTAATTCCTTGTAGGTATCGTATTCTTTGTGTCATCTGTGTATTAAAAATTAAGCTATTTCTCTAACTATCTGCATTGCTTTTTAGTTGTTTTTTTGTTTTTTTTGTTTTTTTTTTCTTAATAGTAGAATTCTGTTGGAGCTTTAGAGACTCATTAACTGCTGAAGTTATTGAAAAAAAATCTTGTTCTGCAGCAAATATGGGATAATTAAAAATATACTATTTTTTTTTAATCCTTGGATACTGCTATGCTCATAAAAATATGTTATTACAGTAGTTTGTGCATAAAGCTTTTTTTTGTTCTGATATTTATGCAATATTTGTTACTGTCTTTAAATGATTATTTTTATGCTGTATCATATTTTAATGCTTCCTTCACTTCTCTAAAATGTAGGATTCGATAGATATTTTCGGAGCCGAACACTTGCTAACAATCGAAGAAATGTCTGGTTTGCAGAATTTTGGGAGGAGAACTTTGGATGCAAGTTAGGATCACATGGAAAAAGAAATAGCAATGTCAAGAAATGCACAGGTAACTGTGAAAATAAAACATTATCTATAAATTGTTTACAAGAGTGCAGGAAAGGAATTGCTTTCTTCTTGGCACTCTTCTGGATCCTTTCAATTCCCCAATGCATATTACTGTGTTAAATAAAAGTGTGACAATTTTTTTTTCTAACCTGAAGAAAAAAATCATGGACAATGTTTGACAAAGTTAGTAGTTAGTTAATTTGCACAGATTGCACAAATGATAGTACAGATTTTGCTAAAGACCTGTGGCTATAGTTCAATTCCATTTATGTTTTCAATGGTCTCCTCTCTCACCCTATCTCTAGTTGTCAATATAATTGTTTTTTTAGTAAACGGGCATATCATAGTAATTCTCATACTGTTATCCCTGAATTTTATGCAGAGAAAATGAATATCCTGTTTGAACTACTGGGGTCTTGATGATAGGTCAAGTCGTGAATTCCTTATTTAGTTTACAAACTGTTTGAGGGTGGAGTAAAAATCAAATCAATACATTCTTATTAGTTGTCCTCACATGAAAAGAACAGGTTTCTGTTTTGTATTATAAAACTTAAAGTGTCTAAGAAGTTAAAGCAAAAACTCTGTGTAACTGCCACTGGTGTTCTCAAAGCAAGCCTGCTTGCTCAGGCATCATACCCAGACACAAAGCAAATAAAGCAGTCACATTAGTAGCTCTGGGTTTCATCTATGAGATGTTGGCTTTTTGCTGTCCCTTGCAAAGTTTATTACGAGAGTGTTACCTTTAGTCTCCTGTGGCTATAGCAGACTGTTTATGTTATTTTTTGTGTAGATAGTTTTTTCCTAATGTCAGAGCTCCCAGTGTCACTTCCTTAACTACTGTCACCACTCCCAGCATTGCTGGTAGAGAACACCATTTCTGTGACTAGCAGCATCAGCAATAGCCAATTTTCTACATACATAAGTCGTCAATGTTCCTTGATTTTTCCTGGAAGTGTTTCCTTTCACCAAATAATATCTTCCATGTGGTACATGAGTGTTTTACTCACTTATTGTTCCAAGATTTCTGGCTACTTGATGACACTGATATGCAGCCTTTTTTATGAGGGTACCTTTCCAAGCTCTCTGCAAATAAAAGCTGCACACCAGCACCCCATTTCTAGGTTTGTCAGACATACTGTGCAGTTTCCAAGCACATGCACCATTAGTTCTGCATTTCTTGAACCACCAGATTTATTGTATCTGTACCATGACATCAATTCAAAGACTTACTGCATTGAGCCTTGCAATGCAGTTATGTCTCACACAGAAATATGAAAGCCATGCATACACTCTCTCATTTCAACAAGAATGCCCTGTCTTCTGCCTTTTATGACATACTTAAACAAATAAACCAAAAAAAAAAAAAAGAGGATGATGCTCAGTTCCTCACTGAGCTAAATGATAGTTCATTTTTCTAATCCTTTACTCATTGGCCTTGATTCATATAGCAGTAAGTCATGGCTGGGTAATTACCCATGTCTGGGAAGGGATTATTTTGGTTTTACTATTTTAAGTGGAAAATAATAATTTTGAAGTTTTTCAGGTAGAATGAGTGGTGTATGTACTCTAGTTTGGGAAGCTCTAAATGTTACCACAGATGGTTATATGACTTGTCTCAGTCTCATCACATCTGTCAAAATGAATTACCAAGTGAAAATTAGTGTATAAAATGTATATGCCATATCTTGATAGATTCAAAGTAATTTGCAATTTGAAATGGATATTTGTATATTTTACAAAACAAAGCTATGGTATGCTCTCTCTTCCTGAAAAAAAAAACCAACATGTTTTCTGCACCCGGAATGTTAACGTAAGAAAAGATGGAATTAAGTTGTGGGCAGTCTCATATGAAGGTTGCACATGAATTTTCACTTGAAAAAAGCTATGAATCCTTCTGCAAGCAAGAGTACCTACAAGTGATAGGACCCTTGACTAAAACCACTTGAAGGTGGATTAGTACAATAGAAAAGTCATTTGGACAGCAGCAGACCTGAAACAAGGTGGTGATTCATCATGATCCCTTTGCTTACCTAACTCAGATATAAAGAGCTGGATAACAAAAGTAACCCAAATGTTTTCCTTTTAAGTAAGCTTATTCAAGAGATGAGGGTGGAAATTCACAATAAAACTCCGGTGATTTAAGGAGAAATGCTAGGTGAAGAATAGGGAATGACACAAAGATTCTCCCCCGCCCCTCCCCACCCAACAGTCTAGACCTAGAGAATTGCAAATGGCATCTTGACTCACCCCAGTTCATTTGACATGGCCTCCTGTGAACCAAACAGAGGCAACAATGAAATCCTGGCTGGTAATTCACATTACATGTCTCAAAGCAGACAAATCAGCCTACTGTGATCTGTGTCTGCTAAAGATTAAAGAGGAGGATATCCCACCCATG
>NW_009928754.1:7215-31155 GCF_000696875.1 Nestor notabilis
CCAAATCTGATCTGAAAAAAAAGCAGTAAATGAAAAAAAAAAAAAAAAAAAAAGAATGAACCGCTGCATAATAAGGATATAGGAGCTGTTACATTTAATTGTTTATAACTTAATAATGAAGACTTTGATTCTTGGCCTATCCCAGTTGCTTGTTTTCCTTCCAGTAGGTTTTCTCTGAAGCTTTATGTGTACTTTGTCAGTCCTAAATTTCAGCTCGGTTCTTAAAGGGAATCTATTCCCATCTCTAGTTCAGGACTTAGTTCAAGACTGAACTTGAAAATACTATTTATCCTGGTTTTCCCATATTTTATGTGGGCACTGTAGATAAGAATATCCTCTTTGGCTTTTGTTCATCAACCCAATTTACATATCTTGTCAATAGCCAGTGATACACTGAAAGAAATCCAAAAGCTTGAGATACAGCCGTAATCTGAAAACCTCCCTTTCCAAAGATATTAAAAGACAAATTGATAGGTATAAAATTTTCTCAGGCTTGAGATATATTTTATTAGGCATTACTGTTTATCTTAGCTGGGAGGCACTTGAATTTTTTTCTCATGTGATATTTATAATTCACAACAACAACAAAACCAACAACCCTGTTCTCTATTTCATCGAGTTATCTATTCATAGCTTTAAATTTTACTATCTACAGTCAGGATGCAATCTCAAGCACTTATTTTTCCCTTTGAACATACTAGGAAATGCTTCATAGCAAAAAAAATACTTCTCTATTTTCTTTTCCATGTAAAAATCCACAGTCTTTTTAGCACTGAAAGTCCTGAAAGGGATTTCCTCTCCTTCAAAGTTAAGAATTATGAAAGGGCATAAACCTTCTTACCCTTTCTCTTCTTATATGTCACTGATTATTATAGTCTAGTGTTATAATGGCTGAGCAGTTTATTTAAAGAAAACTGCTTTTTAAAAACTGTTTAAAAATACTGTTTATTTGTGGTAGCTATTGCTTCTTTTCCTAGAAGAATTTGTGCTTTGAAAAAACATAAAATAATGTTTTTTTTGAGTTTGCTTGACCATTTACTTTCTGATTTCTGCCAGTTCACAGAAAGCAATGATTCACCTAAACTTTGAAATAGTAATTGTTTTTGCAACTATATGTGTTTCTGAGTATGAGTGCACATTGATCAAATCATCAAGATTAGAACAGTTCATTGAAAAATATTAGAGATTTTTTGTTCCAACCTTTCTGAAATTAAAAGCAAAATATCAATCAGGCCATTAAGTCAGTAAGCATTAAACAATAATTCAATGACTACTTATAAACATTTTTAATCACAAGGTGATAGGCATTTGCAGAGAAAACTCATCTGTCTTACTACAACAAAATGGAAAAGAATGGAGCACTACAAGGACTGAACTGTCTGTAGAGGTTACAAGAAGTCTCACTTTACATGATGATTCAAGGTGCAGGTTGAAGGATTTGATCCTGCCCCTCTACTCTGCTCTCGTGAGACCTCACTTGGAATATTGTGTCCAGTTCTAGTGTCCTCAACATAAGAAGGACATGGAGCTGTTGGAGCAAGTCCAGACGAGGGCCACGAGGACGATTAGAGGGCTGGAGCATCTCCCGTATGAAGACAGGCTGAGAAAGTTGGTGCTGTTCAGCCTGGAGAAGAGAAGGCTGCGTGGAGACCTCATAGCAGCCTTCCAGTGTTTGAAGGGGGCCTATACAGATACTGAGGAGGGCCTCTTCATTAGGGACTGTAGTGGTAGGACAAGGGGTAATGGCTTTAAACTTAAACAGGGGAAGTTTAGGTTAGATATAAGGAAGAAGTTCTTTTCCGTGAGGGTGGTGAGGCACTGAAATGGGTTGCCCGAGGAAGCTGTAAATGCTCCATCCCTGGCAGTGTTCAAGGCCAGGCTGGACAGAGCCTTGGGTGACATGGTTTAGTGTGAGGTGTCCCTGCCCAGGGCAGGGGGATTGGAACTAGATGATCTTAAGGTCCTTTCAAACCCAAACCATTCTATGATTCTATGATTCTATGATTTGTGTTTTCCTGCATAAGCAGAGAGAAATATAACATGAAGTTGCTTATACTATCATGTTTTAATGTGTAAAACTGCAGCTTCATATTCAAATCTGACTTAAGAAAATATAGTTTAATTGAGATTTGTTCTGGATTTTCCCTATAGCATGCCTTCGTTGCATGTATTTATCACAGTATTTACAGTCTTCGAACAGCAAAATGTGGCTTTTTAATAAAATCGTAACAAAAACATTAATAAAAGGTTCTTCATGTACATCCCTATGGAGGCAGTCTCTCCCTACTTTTTTATGGTTAGCATTTTAACTACTCTGCAAACCTAATCAGCTTTTTAACTTGCTATAATGGCTGACTGCACTGCTAAAAATAAAGATGGAAAAGTTTCCAAAAGCATATAGAGACCTGTGTAAATTAGTCTAATTTCCATTTTTCCCATCAAACTGAACTATTTGTTTCACTGAAAAAAGTCACAGTGCTGCAAAATAGACATCATGCAAACCTAGGAACTTTACAGATATATTATTGTTTGGTTTTTTTCTTAACCTCTTTGAAAATACAATTGCACCTAAAAATATTAATAGAAAGAAGTAGATTTACTCATATGTGTATGCATCCACATTTTGAAAAATTTACAGAACCAATTGAGAAGTTCAGTAGCAGAAGGGGAATATTGCAGAGGTACAGTGCGTTGCTATTTAATTTGATTAATTGTTCTATTACCATAAAATCACTCCTACAGTAGTCTTCTATTCTTGATGAGACCTATAGAAATTTAAAAAAAAAAAATTGTCATTGATGCAGTTGAGACACATGGTGAGTTGTACCACAATTCCCAAAAGGCACTAAGGCTCAGGAGAGACTGTTTTCAAGCACACATAAAGTGCTGCATGCTCTTTGTGCTATTTGTGTATTGTGACTAGTATGTTTAGGCATAAGAGGTAAAAAGATCAATTCTTATTTTTTCTCTTTTTTTGCTGTTCTTTACCATTTTCTTGATTCCCATTTGAAGTATCTTATAGACACATTGAAGAAGGATTTTTGACTTATTTTTAATCTTTATAAAATGTCTATTGCTCTTTTGTGTAAGTACAGTAATTCTATGTAAAAATCATAGTAGTCTATAGCATGATAAACAGGAGTCAAGCTGACTGTTGAATCTTTGCTGCTCATCACATCAACTGGACACAAAAGACTAAGTAGTATTTGTCATAGTCTGAGCTATTTCTTACTCTGCTTTGGATATTATCTCAGAACTATGAAGATTGTGTGTTACAGGTAGCTGCACTGCAGTAGTCCCATGCTGACTCTAATGTAGCATTAAATCAGACTGCATCATGTGTCATTAAATAATATATGGAGCCATAGAGCATTCACTTTTGGTTTTAGGACAATAGATCATGTCCCAGGTGGCACTAAGACATCTTCTAATAAGCTAAATCAAGTTTAATCTCTTTATTATGGTATACCATAGGCCATAAATTCACCATTTTTGCAGATTTTGTCTGGTTCCCAATTTAAAAAAACTGGGTAGTCAATTCCAAAGAAAAAGTTGATGTCTGAGAATAGTTAGTGGCGTTCTGCCAAGCGGTACAGCAAGCCTGGAATACAGACTTTCTTGTGCTATACATCAGGTCAGAATGTTTAGATCAAGTTCTTTCCTGATAGTGGAGAACTGACAGGCATGAACCCTGCTGTCTTTCTGCTGTCAGTGACTAATAGACTGGTAAGTGGTACAATACCATACCTTAAGGTATATTTGATCAAAATATACACACTCAGTTGTCTTACAGAGACCCAGTTCTGGCTTGTATTCCAGAAACTCAAGGAATTCAGAAATTTGAAGTTGAATAGTATCTCATTCTAGTAACTGCTAAGGTGCATAAGCATTACTCAGTATGTCTGAGAGCTGTCAAATCAGAGGACATAACGTTTGCTTCCCATTCACTGATTTGATCTCTTAATTTCACTTGCTGTCATCCATTTTGTTGCTTCACCAATTGTTAGTGTTTCTAGACCTCTTTATAATATATCCAGTGGAATATCACTTCTCAACCCTGTTGTCAAAGCATAGATTCACCTACAAAACATTTCACTTAAAAAAATTTCTTATTCTAATTTTAAGAAAAAATTGTTGATATACTCCATGGAGGTCTTTGTTTCTCTACAATTTTATTCAGAAATAGGTGAGTCTTGCATTCTGTCAGGAAATGTATCAATTTTAAATTTAGAGTGTTTTACAAAGTTATGAGTCATTTTCCACTGCACAGTCATTTAACTAGAGTATCTTGCCACTTTAGATTTTATACACTTGCTGCCAAGTTGGAATACTTTTAATAAACATATGCATGTACACACGTGTGGATGCGTGAGCTAGCAATTTATGAATCCAGAAATTCTTATTCCAGCTCAGACCCTTTGCGAGAATGGCATATCCTAATGAATGAATTTTTTTTTTTTGTGAACTGTGGAACTGCACCCTCTCAATTGTAGCCTCAGAAAACTTGTAACCAATATTACTTATGATGTAACCTAGATGTCACACATGTAAGATTGTCATCTGTACACAGCTGTTGTTCCTGGGAGACAATAGTAAGCTACTCTGTCATTTCCAGTACATGCCAAACTACTTTGGACACATGCTATTATAATGGGAAAGTTGATAGTGCCATTCTTTCATTAGTTTGCTTTCCTAGTCTGCCACAAACAGACCCTTTCTGTGGAAGTCATGTTATGTATAAGCCCGAGTCCCAGATATCCTTTTCAGGTAGAAAAAAATATTTGTTGTTTTCCATTTGAAGCAAAGTTCTTATAATTGTGCCTTGTGAGAGGACTGGAAGAACTGTTTTAATTTTGTATACACATTATCCATACCATTATTCAATATTAAACATTTTATACATATGCATATGGGGCTTGCATACTTGCTACCTGACTAGATGCTTTATTAGAGTACAAATAATACAATGAAAAATAGTTTAAGTCTTCAAAAAGGACTATTAGCTGCATGGTTTTCAATGTCCTTGGATGTGGTCAGACAGGCTGATCTGCTCTTTCTCACCTTGTAGAAGGTTGCTCATCCTTCAGACTTGTTGACTACTGTCCTGTTGACTACTCTAGCACTCTCTGTGAACTTAACCTGGTTGAGAACTTTGGAAATTTCATTACCGAGGTCAGTAGCAGGCATGTTATTTTGGTTCAAAATATTTTTCAATATTGGCAAGTAGTGGTTCATAATACATTTTTTTCCCTATCTGTTTTGTGATGGGAGACACCAGTTGGGTAGAGAAGGAGGTACATTTGTGAGGTACTTTTCTCCCCAGGCAGCCCAGGTACCCTGAGACCATGTCTGTTATCGAACAGTGTACCTCTGCAGAGCAAAGCAGTGGATGATGAGCATCTGAGGTCCTCACTGGACTTGTTTCAATAGATTTTGCTTCAGGTTAGTAGTGTACTTTGAGCTGGAGAGCCATAGCTGTATTCCTGGCATTCGTACTATGGTTTCATAGTATATTTCAGGTTGGAAGAGACCTTCAAAAGTAATCTAGTCCAACCCCATGCAGTGAGCAGGGACACCTTCAACTAGGTCAGGTTGCCCAGAACCACATCCAGCCTGGTCTTGAGTATCTCCAGGGATGGCGCATCCACCATCTCTCTGGGCAACCTACTCCAGTATTTTTACCACTCTCATTGTAAAAAATTTATTCCACACATATGGTTTCCACTAAAATGCACTGGGATTTTGCACAGCAAGGCTGCTGCACTGTGTGAAAGTGGGGGCAGTAAGTTTTGTTCAAAAGTACTTTCCATATCCAAATAAAACATGAGTGTAGCTGCGCTCAAGGGACATAGCTGATATAGCAGGTAGAGCAAGGATATAGTGCCCTCTCTGTGCTCAGTTGCTGATCACAAGCAGGATTTGACTGCTTTTGGCCCTTATTTACAGAAGACTGCTAAACACAAACAAACATTGCTTTATTCCATTGATTAGCTGTTCTGAGGGGGAAAACGTATTTTTAATACACAGCTTAATATATATAAGCTATTTTTAATATTTCTGTAGTATGCAATGATCCAAGATATATATTTAAATATACCGATATGCAGTTTTCAGTAGATGAGAAAAGGAGTAGCTTGTTTGTTCTGTTCTGTAACTGAAGAAAAATGTCATCTCGCATATATACTGGAATACAGGGTGACTTACATCATAAACTGGTGGTGCAGAAGTTCCTACAAACCAGCCTGTCTATTACTTAATACTTGATTTACAGGTTCTCAGCAAGTTAAAACAAATACAAGCACAAGGTAAAAGAAAATAGTAAACCAAAGGAAATTTTTAAATCTTTCTATTATGATCTTTTTACTGGTTAATTATGTTTGCTATAAAAAAGCCCCAGGTTATTATGAAATTTAATACCACCAATACCCCAAGTAAATCTATATTTTTAATAATTACATTAATTTTAGAATATAATTATTATAGGTAAACTAAGTGGTTTCATAATTTCATGAAGCAACAGTGAAAACACTTAGGATGGACTGCTTTTGTATCATTAACAATTTCAGTACATTGAATAATAATTCACCTATGAAATGCCCCTGATTTATAAGTAATTGCTCACATTCTGTGGAAAGGAGTTCAGATTGGTCACCTGTAAACAGATCTACTGAGTAGAACTTCATTGCAGAAATAGATCCAGCAAAATGAATGGGGCTGTAGTATAAATCAGTGTAGAAAAAGAGGTCAGAATTTGGCTTTTAATGGATAAGTGTATCCATTAAATATACCAATTATAGTTTAGAGTTTTCAGAATATTATTTGTATCCAATATTTGAGGTAGGTGTTTTTGTATGGAGGGTTCTTATGAAAGGTCAGGTAGAAGCACAAATGTCCCCCAGTTTATGCTAAAATCTGTGTACAGGGGAGGAGAGGTGTATTCGTTACATGAAATTGGCACTGGTTTAACTGCATGTCTGGGCATAACGATTTTGACCCAAATTCTAGTTCTGGACTAGCACCATGTTCAGGGCTTGTAGGATTGCCCTTGGGTGGAGCTCATGAGTCAGGATTTACTTAATTCTTTAGCTCCACCTCCACATGTCCTAGTAAGCTACTTAGACTGGTATGATTTACCCTGTGAGGATGCCCATCTCTCTTTATGAACTGCAGGTTGGCCTAGGTGACTAATTTGGATGAGGTACCCCACTTTTAGATTGCTCAAGTTAAGTGAAACAAATCCCATTCCATAGTTGCACTGATCGCCACTTTCTCAACAAAATAATCTGCATTTCTAGTTTATCTAAGATGATGGTGATAATTCTCATATTTTCTTATATTAATTATGACTACATTACTCAAATGTTTAGAGGTAATTTAGCATACTTACGGGTACTTTCACAGATAGAAACATAAAGGCAGGTAATATATGGCAGTTTTCTGTACATAAATTATCAGCAAATACTTCTTTGATCTGACTATGTGACTATTTGTCTATTGATAATACCTTAGATTTTTCAGGACGCAATACCCTGTTGAATTATGCAAAATATTTTAAAGGGACACTTTGAAAAAGGTTTGTATTTCAGGTTTATATTTAGACTTTGTTTAAAAATGAAATATTTCTTTATTCCGGCCAAGATCCTTTACTTCTGTGATGAGGTATTCCCAAGAGACAGACAAATTAAGGTTTTAAAATCTTTGATGAATCTACGTAATGTACATGATCTGTCACTGAGACAAAAGCAGCTGTTGTTGTGATCTCACATGCTAGAAACTCTGTGGAAAATAAGTTACTTTCAGTTTATTAAAGTGATACTGTGGGATAAAGTGTGCTTCCATTAGTGGTATCTTCAGCTGCATCAGTAAACAATGGGTGATTAATGTTGTGGGGTTTTTCTACTGTACCTTCAGCATTTACTGAAGGTTTTGGCAGCCAAGAATGGTCTTGGTTGATTTGTTACTGTCTTAGTTGAAATTCAACATAGTGAAAGGGAAGGTCTATGTACTACATACATTCCATCTGAACCCACAAAATAATAAAACCCAAATACGTTCAAGACCTCTGCAGTCATGGGGCTGGTGGTGTGCTAAGGCCATGGTCTACCATGTTGTTCAGGTTTTCATTGCTTGCCATCTGCTCCCTAATTTTCCATGTGGTTGAGTATAAACTATTTGGGCAAAAGACTGCATTTTTTCAGGTTGTGGGGTTTGTTTTGGTTTGGTTTGGTTTTTTTTTGTTGTTGTTGTTGTTGTTTTTTGTTTGTTTGTTTTATTTTGTTTGTTTGTGTGTTTGTTTTTCTTATCAGAGTTTTCCTGTTATTTCAAGCAAATAAGAAATAAAACAAGTTGGCATTTGCACGTCATAAACCTGTGTGGAGGAGTCCAGTAGAATTTAAGCGTTAGATAAGCATTGTTTGGCTTAGAAAATAAGGGTGCCTTTTCACTCTCAGTGTTGAGTTCTGACTATTGGTAGACTTATTCCTGAGCTATACCTTGGAAAGAACAGCTCTTCAGAGACTCTCAGACAACACAAAAATTATACTCTCACCTTGAAATGAATAAATCATTTCCAGCACCAGAATGACTTTAGGGTAACATTTTAAGTTGACTGTGAGTTCTTAAACTACAGCAAAAAAGGAACAAATTCATTTTGTTCCTTTTAATTTTGAAAAAGAGCCTGAGACTTTAGAAGTGGCAGTTTTAGGAACATTGTAAGTGTTGGGCCTGAAGAGTGATAGAATAAGCTCTGCAATTCACGGAACCTTCTTGCAAGATAGATTACATACAAAATCTGAAAACATGGCAAAAACCATGTGTACAGATTGTGGGAATAATTGATATTTCTTTTTAACTTTCTGGATAAAAACAATCACATCTGCCAAAAGGCTACAGTAGAGAAAAGCAGTTTGCAAAATTGATTAGTATGACTGTGAAACAAAAAGACAGTTGTGTGTTCTGCATCCTGCTTAAAAGTATATAACATTCCTCAAATTCTAGATGAAAACTCTCCAGAAATATAAATGTACAGACCACAAATTAGTGACTGACTTTGCAATTGGTAATTCCAAATAAATAGTAAACATAAGACTACAAATAGTTTCACAGAATGTGGGAAGAAAAATGGAGGATGAATTTGCTGTATAAATTGTTAATTATTTACTGATAGATAAAAGCACATACATTCAAGGATTTTATTCCTGGAACTCACTGTTTTTATTTTTCACTTAGACTGGATATATACCATTCTAGCTTTTCTGCAAAATTAGGGTAGACATTTAATAGGAAAAAACTTACGCATGAAATTTTGATACCTCTCCACTGGATTTGATATCTGTAGTTGCAGCAGTGTTTTAAAATAGAGGGAAAATAATGAAAGGGAGAATTAATTTGCTATATTATATTGTATAAGTCTTCATGTCAGCTAACAGATCTGAAAGCCAGTATTCAAAGGTCTTTTATATTTACAATTTCTGTGTGCAGTGGGATGGTGTGGAATGTAAAGATTAGTACCCGTCAGCCTGCAGGAAAAAGGGCAAATAAATCTACATATTATGCTGTAGCTTCTGCAGTTTTCCAGCAGAACTGGGTATCAGTCTTCATGGCCAAACTTTCCTGGCCTTCTCTGTTAAACATTGTTCCTTTACACAGGCTCTGACTGACCCATGCCTTTGCAAGATGCAGTGTTAGACTTCCAGGTCTGAGTAAGATTTGGGTTGAATTTTGGATAAATATTAAGGTAATTTTCCATTTTATCTGAACTGTTTTCACTAATTCCTCCATGAAATTGTCTTTCATGTAATTTGTGATGAAGATATAGGAAAAAGGGTTTGGAACACACAATCAAAGATTTTGCAACTTAGTTTTACAGAGATAAAATACAAAGGCTGTCTAATGGCCAAATCTTCAATGCCATACGGAGTGTTGCTTTATTGACATGGAGAGGTATGAGATTTGACAAGATATGGCCCCCCAAATGAGAGTAATAATTTGGTTCTTGTGTGGAAATCACAGAGAGGTCAGTAATCAAAGGCTGAGTAGGATAAGAAAAGCTTTAAAGGAATGATCAGAAGGGAAGCTACATTGCTTTTTACTTCAGAAGACAAGAGGTTTAGATCTTAAAAGTAGGATGAAAATAAGTGGAGCTTTATAGACAGGTTGCACAGAACCTTGAAAGAGACAAGAAGTCTGAACATCCTGTGAAAAGGGTAACTGACCAAGAATTCGGCCTCAGTGATACTAAGTTTTAAAATTCTCTAGTATTGATGAGAGGAAAATTGTATGTGGGAAGGAACTGCAGTGTGTATTACTCCTTGAAGCCTCTTTGGTCTGCGATTATGGGGTTTTATTTTCCACAGTTTATCCTTTTTGTTTTTCTTATTTAGCATGAATCACTCTTCTGAAAAAAAAAATTAAAATTTCTTGCAGCCTCCTTCACTGTGATCGTGCTGGCTTTTGCTTTAAAGCACTTATATAGTTATCCTTTAAAAAAAATCAACTTTTTTTTTTTTCCTTGGTTTATTTATGTTTCTTCTTTTTTAGAAAGGTGTATCCAAGCATAGTTTGGTCATGACTACAAAGGTGCTTTTTTGTATTCCTGACTGGAACTGGGTCTGGTGCACAATTCTGGATAAAACCTAACATAATTTCTTTTTTTGGGGGTTCTCTGTGTGTTATTCATACTGGTTTTTTTACAGTAGCTTTGGCAGATACTTCGTTATTATATTTACCTGTCTGAAATGTGACTATAGGAAATTTCAAATGATCATTTTTCTGCTTCTTCAATCCCTATATCTTTCTGTAATGTTTAATTTCCCTTGCTGCTATTGTGGATGAGTGGCCAAAAACATCCCCTTCTCTTTCTCATCACTAAAGGAGTTAATTCTATGACACTTGCTGATATGGTTAAAATTTAACTTGTTGTCTTTTTTGTTCTCTAATATGTAGTGTTAATTCTACACCTGTTCCGATGTTGTTTGTCATTCCTAGACTTTAGGTTTATGGTGCTCAAGCCCTTAGTAACTCTTAATAGACTGTGTACATTTTGCCATAGCTCAGTACACTAATTCCTTTATTAATGCTTTTTGACTTTTTTTTTCATTTTACAAAGTCTTCATTTTTTAAATGAACTTTTGAATGCTAGTTTAAATTAGTTCTCGTTGGAGGGTGAGCAACTTAATGAGAATATGTTCAATAATTATGCCTTCAAATAATTTGCTGTGCAATATTTAGAGACACAGCTCCAATCCTGCAAGGTAGGCTGTATGGGGCCTCCTTACGCATCTGTGCAGGACTGCACTGAACTTAGTAGCATTTAGCAGCTGAAAGGACTTAAGAATGATGCAACATGCAACATGCAGCATGTCTTAAATGTATTTTCTACCTATGTAAAAATATTTCATAGCCAATTCCACAAGAAAATAGTAATTTTAAATGCCTGTACTTTGCCTTATGATACCTCCCAAAAGGGTAGGTGGTTATTTGAAAAACTGCATTATTAATAGTTTTTATCCATCATATTATCTGTTCTTTAACTTTGCATGTGATTAATTTTCTGATCAAAGGATTTGATATAACCCTGTTCCTTGTTTTTTGACATCCATAAAGTTCCCCTTTCCCTCATTTCTAATCTCAGATGATATATTTGAACTGTTCAAGAAAGCGTAGCATTTCCAATGACTGCTGGTATACAGTCGGCACCTATTTTAGAAAGTGGGAAAAAATACAATAAGGATCAAACCCTTTATTCCTAACTTAATATTCAGGAGAAGTGGAACTGCAATAACATCAATCTTCTATTTCAAAAAGGGTTTTGACATTTGGAATTTAAATTAAAACACACCATTTTTAAAATCCAAAGCTGTCCTGGGTTCAACTACAGCAGTCATTTTTTCTCCTTCTTAGTAGCTGGTGCACTGCTGTGTTTTTGACTTTCAGTCTGGGAACAATGCTGATAACACCGATGTTTTTAGTTGTTGCTCAGTAATGTTTACTCTGACCAAGGACTTTCTCAGTCTCATGCTCTGCCAGAGAGGAGGGGAAGCCAGGAGGAAGCAGAGGCAGGACACCTGACCCAAACTGGCCAAAGGGGTATTCCATACCACAGCACGTCATGCCCAGTATATAAACTGGGGGGAGTTACCCGGAAGGCCCAGATCGCTGCTCGGGTCGGGCTGGGTATCGGTCAGCAGGTGGTGAGCGGTTGTGTCCTTTTCCCTTGTTATTCCTCTTATCATTATTATTGGTAGCAGTGGTGGTTTGTATTATACCTTAGTTACTGGAGTGCTGTTATCTCAACCCGTGGGAGTTACATTCCTTCGATTCTCCTCCCCATCCCTCTGGGAGCGGGGGGAGGAAGGAAGAGGGGGGGGAGTGAGCGAGCGGCTGCGTGGTTCCAAGTTGCCGGCTGGGCTTAAACCACGACAAAAGCAAAGTAGAATCAGGCCTTATTCTACTTTAATTAAAATACTACATAAAAATCAAAGACATGTAACCAAAAGTTTCAAACTGGTTCAGGTCTAAAATGTAACAGTTATATTTTTGGCATAGTGCCGATTTTCTATGTTGTTTTTCCTAGAAGCTAAAATGTTGGTAAGTTCTTTAGAAAGTATTTTTGTTGTGGTGGAAATAAATACATTCTCTAGTGAAATTTAACTCTATGACAAAGCCTTCCCATAAGTCTATAGCTGAAGATGATAAAAAATGTGTGATCTGGGACCCAGAAAAAATAATTTTTATCAGAGAAGTTTATATACAATATATATGTGAACAGTTACCTGGTTATCTAGCACATAGTTGATGGAGACAATAACGACAGTGTTTTTTATTGGATTGTATACAATGTAGAAATTGTATGCAATTGTACAAATTTTATAAACGACATGCTGATTATCATGAATCACACAGATAAACATGTTGACATTGATGTCTAATAATTTTCCGTGTCCCTGGACAACAGATTTATCTTTCTATGGGGCTATTTTTCAGAAAAGAATATTTAAGTTATGCATTTCACCTCTTCCTTGAAATGAAAGATGTGATTGTAGTAGAGTGGTAAACTCACCTCTTAACATTCATGTGTTTCCCGAAACACAGCTATGTCAACAACTACAAGAGGCTGAAGAACTCTGGAGAATGCAAATTTGATGCTCTTATAGGACTTTTTAAATTTTAAACTTATTTCCAAAAATTTGAGCATTTGCATCTCTGCTTTTATCCTGGACTATAACCCCCTGAAAAACTTATGATGAAAACTTTAACAAGTTACTGCACATGTATCACAGGGATATGTCACTCAGCTTTTTTGGAAGACTCAGCTTTGGCAGTATCGTGAAATTTGAAATGAAGTGGACCTGTTTCACAACGGTCCAAAGTGCATTCAGAATTGTGGAAATCTTATCTTTAAGACAAGCTTTTCTTGTTCAGAAGACACCTTAATGTTCTTTCTTTGTGGTGACTATTGTATTGTCTGACATTTAGAAAAAACCCCTTTACTGATAAACTTTTCTTGGCCAGATGTTAGAGCAGCTCTCTCTTTCCTCTTCAGTGTTCATGCTGTACAACAGACAAATTCTTGGTTATTCATGAGCCACCCAGGGTAAGAATGCACTCAGCTATGTGGACACAGATTTCATCCCAGGTTTTAGTAGAGGGGAAGCATCTCGTGACTGTGAAAGCTGAACTGTCTTCAGGGCTCTAATCAAAGCAAAGTCTCCAGTCAGATCAGTGGATATTTTACTTGTTAGGCCATGTGTAGACTTTGAGATCTCCTATTTCAAAAATGTGCATTATATTTACACACTGTGCTTTCGCTGCCACTTCAGTGATTGATCGTTTAAACACAGAAATTTCTTCACAATTAGAAACTGTTTGCTTATTCAAATATAGACAGATTGGCAATATTTTAGTGTGTGATTTAGATTTTTAATGTGATTGATTGTGAGTAGAGCTATGCTATGCAAACCTAGGTCCATTGTCCAATTGTACATGCCAAAAATGTGAGAAATAAAAGGAGAGGAAATGTTATTTCTATCTTGCCCCAAATCATGTATTGCATACCTGCTTGATTACCTATCTGTTACATTCAGTGTTTTATTAATTGTAACTTCCTGTGAGTAGGTCTGTGCTAACCCCCAAAAAGCTTTTACACCTGCAGATTCTGTCTGGCCTCTCTTCTTCCACTTCCCTTGGGATATGTCACTTACATAAACAGCATAATGAGTAGATTCTTGAATGAATATAGTCTTTTAAACATTAAATAGTTTGATTAGAATTTAATTGTGAGGAAACATAGAGGACTCGCATGAAGGTAGCAGCCTGAGGCTGGTGAGGTTGTGTATCATACCACATGCTTCCTTGCATTGTATTATGATACCTTCATCTTTGGGAAGTGGATGACTTTCCCTTGCAGTGTGTTGCTCCATACTACAGCAAATAATTCTAATTGCAAGGGGAAGACAATAATGTTTCAAACTTGCCTTTGGTAGTTTGTTAGAAAAGTCCACTCAGAGAACACAGGATGTATAATTCATAACTCAGGTGCTGGACTTTTCATTTCAGATGTGAGAAGGTGGGTGCAACTCTGAAAGAATCTTAAAACTTATAGAAGTCTGGCTCCATGGCACTCAAAAATGTGTACAGGACAGAAATGCAGATAATTCTGACAATGAAGGAGAAACCCCAAACAACGTCTGAGGCTGATGCCTGAAGCAGAAAGTGCTCATTTATCTCAAATATGGAGTGCTTGGATCCTGGAACATATGGGAAGAATTACAGTGTTCTATGCACTTCACTGTAAGGAGGGGAGAAAGGACATAATTTTATTTTTATATTGCCTAATTTAATGGTTTTATTTCTCTGGTATTGACTTCTTTTCTTCACCTTTTGCTCTCACCATAACCCATTCCTCCTTCCCCTCCTCATTTTATTTATCTGTGAAGTTTATTGAACTATGTCAAATCACTCTGTAGAAACAACTATTGGATTAGCCTGTGTTTCTTAGGTCTTCTAGTCAAGAATGTAATAATTAGGTACATTCACGTAGGCTTGAAAAAGAACAAGTAGCGTGAGTTTTCACAGCACCTATTTAGTGTGACAGTCCTATGAGTATGAATTGTTTTGACTATTCTCACTTACAGATGCCAGTAGTCTTTTTTGTGTCAACTGATCCCCAGTTGAGACTCATTCTCCTTTATAGCTTGAATGCATGACTTGTTTCCATTAGCACTGTCAGGGTGTTTAAAATTGACTTGCAATTTTGTTTCACCTACATGGTGACTCAGTTGTAAAATGCACTAATAAAAGTTCAGAAATAATAATAGTATTTACTGTTGATTTAGCAGACTTTGAGGATGTACCTTAATGGTGTCACAGAACTGGTGCAAGTTCACATATGAAGAGATTTATTTCTTGTGCTCTGCTAAATTTCCTGTGGAACGCTGAGTGCATTAGGATCCATGGTAACGGTGCCTGCTGCAGTGCTGTATTACTTTGCTGTTGATAATGCAAGTCCATCTAATTAGCACCAAATGTCAGAGTACTAAGAGGAGCAGGTGGCACCATTTGTATGTGAAATAAATACAAACACAGTATTTATGTGCAAAACCAGGCAAAATAAAGCCTTTTGTAAAGTCTGTTATAGCTGGTATGTCTGATGAATAAGATCTGAGAAAGAGAAGATAATTATAAACTGTGACCCAGAATGGAGTTGATAATTCCAACTCCTGGTTGAACCACATGCTAGTGATAGGAAATATTTATGGCTTCAATTATTGAAGAAATAAGATGTCTTTCTTACCTTTGGAATAGGCACTGGTATTGTTGGCATTTGGTAAGCCTGTGGTCCATTCGGGGTTCATGTTCTATTTTAAAAGTTGTTACAAATAATTATAATTGTGAATAACAAGAAGGTGAAGAATTTTAATAACCTTGATTTTCATGAAATATTAAGGACTTTGAGCAAGACCTCTTAATCAGTGTCTCTAGGTGGACTTTAAGGACCTAAACCTCTGAGTGATTCAAAATGTACATGATGGCGTGAAGAGGTCTGAAGTGAAAAGAAATTGCTACTGATCGGCACAAGATGGCAAAATCACCATCTACATGCTTTTAGTTATTATAATAAAAGACAAATACCTCCAGAAATCTAACAAAAATCATAATCTGGAGCTGCTTTACACAGCTGACAAACAAGGAATACATATTCAGGATGTATGCAATCATGGGTTCCAGTAAAACATTAAGTGTTATCCATCTTTATGCCATGAACTATTGCAAGACCAGGGGCCAGGCATAGGACTGTATGTGCACTTTTAGCTCAAAAATACTGCTTCTCACTTGCTAGGTGTCAATTTGTATAAGGAACACAATAGGCCAGGATGCTGTGACCTCTTGTATCTTATACCTTCTCCTGACATAGACATCAGGGAGACCAGGGTGGGACCCCACAGGGTGAGACTCCCCCAGTGCAAGCAGAATGCCACATTGCAGCGTAAAGATAAACTATGCTTTGACAGCACCTTTATAGCTCCATGGCAGTTTAGAAGGTAAACAGCTAAAAGGTATGGGAGCCTTATGCTGGACATCTACACAAATTTTGCCTATAATGACTACATTGACAATCTCTGGACTGCAAACAAAAAAATTAATTTCCATGCTGTATCAGTCTTCTTAAGCTTCTCATACACAAATATTCATTCAAATGAAATATACCCTCTATATTAAAATTTATTTTTTTTTTCATTTTGGAAATTGCTCAGTTAATCTGTCAACTGATCTATAAATTAGGTTTGCAATTCCATCTATAATATAAAATACTGTGCTTTTTTCCACTATTAAAATTTAATTAAAAATGCATGCTATTAACACACTATTAGATGTCTTTTATTTCCTTCCATTTATAAATGAACTATTAAGTCTTCTTTTTGCCATTTTTTTAAAGGCTATTTGACTTCGATAGAGAAAGGGAATCATAGAATTGTAGAATCATAGAATGGTTAGGGGTGCAAAGGACCTTAAGATCATCTAGTTCCAACCCCCCTGCCATGTGCAGGAACACATCACACTAAATCATGTCACCCAAGCCTCTGTGCAATGTCCAACTGGGCCTTGAATACTGCAAGGGATGGAGCATTTACTGCTTCTTTGGGCAACCTGTTCCAGTGCCTCACCACCCTCACTGGAAAGAACTTCTTCCTTACTTCTAGCCTGAACTTCCCCTCTCTAAGTTTAAACCCACTACCCCTTGTCCTGTCGCTACAGTCCCTAATGAAGAGTCCCTCTCTGGCATTCTTGTAGGCCCCCTTCAGATACTGGAAGGCTGCTATGAGGTCTCCATGCAGCCTTCTCTTCTCCTGGCTGAACAGCCCCAACTTGCTCAGCCTATCTTCATAAGGGAGGTGCTCCAGCCCTCTAATCATCCTCGTGGCCCTCCTCTGGACTTGCTCCAACAGCTCCATGTCCCTCTTATGTTGAGGACACCAGAACTGGACACAATACTCCAATTGAGGTCTCACGAGAGCAGAGTAGAGGGGCAGGATCACCTCCTTCGACCTGCTGGTCACGCTTCTTTTGATACAGCCCAGGACACGGTTGGTTTCTGGGCTGCGAGTGCACACTGAAGATGGCTCAAGTTAAGTTTCTCATCAGTCAACACCCCCAAGTCCTTCTCCACAGGGCTGCTCTGAATCATTTCTCTGCCCAACCTATAGTGTGAAAGAGAGACTGTGGTGAATATTTTTAAAGTATTTTGTGAAAAGCCCAGAGTCTGCAACATATAGTAACAAATTTTAAGGAGGGATAATTTTAAGAGGGTGAAATTTTAAGGAGAGATAATTAAGTAAAATTAGTATCTAGCAGGTCTGGAAGTACAGAACATATTGTACAGGGGAAAAAATAAATACACTTCCAGATAATAGAACACCCAAACATATAAAAAAAAAATATTAAGAGGCTAGGGTAAGTAATAAAGAAAGAATATAAAAAGCAACCTTTCCAAAAATAATAACATACTACTCTTCACATCCATATAGAAGCAGAAAAGAGCCAAGCAGCTTAAGGGGAAAAAATATAAAGGGGCTTAAAAAGGCAAGTAAAGCTATTTTTTTTAATGATAAAAGTTTTCATATAAAACAAATATTTAAATTCAAAGCAATTGTAAAAAGCCCTGGGCTCCTTAGAATAGTATACAGCAAAATAAGCTTCAGCACAAGATACCAGTTGGTTTAATAATAAAATAAATACAACTAACTCCTTACATCAGCCTCGCACATTCTAATAGTGTTGTGGTTTTCCACACCTACCTTTCAGGATAGCCAGCAGTCATGGACTACTTGGTTTTGGACTGCCCTGGGGCAATTAGGGGGAGAGAGATATTGTAGCATAAACTGCAGCTGGTTTAAATTTCTCATGGCCTTGCCAGTGTGTTGATACAAGCAATCTTCAAGTGACAGCCCCTATGTCCTCCGGTACCTTCATATGTTTCTGAGTCAATAGAAACCCTGCTTCTTTGAGAGTGACTTGCAGCACCTTGCCTCTTCATGACAGAGCATTTCCTGGTGTTTGCAAAACAAAGCACTTCTGTTTGCACAAGTTAAATGAGACTCTTACGTCTTTGCAAAGAGGAGTTTCTGTTCCTACTGGAATCCAACTCTGAAGCTGCCCAAAGTCATTGTCTCGCGACAGTGAAGTGTTAATCAAATCATCTGAACAGCATTGTTCTCCTTGCCTCACAGAAACAGGGATTTCCAACCTGTGTTTCCCTGCAGAATCCTTGGAACCTTGAGAACAGGTGATTGCTCTTTAAACAAGGCTGCTGCTGTGACTGGGTAGTCATGTGGCTGTCCTCTCCCTCCACTCCTGAGCAAGTCAATGACATGTCGATTTTCAAAATAATAAGCATGATAGCTTTTCATGCAGCTGTATACGAATTGCACACAGGCCAGATCAGTCACTGGAAATAACTGGGATGAGTGGTACCTGTTGTACCATTTATCACTCACTTTATTATATGTGTGCATGCACCAATTATTAAAAAATAAAGAAAAAAGAATATGGCAGGAAGGCTGCCTGTTGGCAATGCTCAAGCTGCTACAGTACTGGTGTCATGGTACCAGCAAGAAAGGGGGGGGAAATTGCTTTTATCCTGGGACAACTGAGCATGGTTATGGGGGAGAGGATTTTGGCAATGTGAGGTAGGACAAATTGGCAGTGATAAATGGCATGAGTAGGGATGCTGCTACACAAGTACAGGATGGAAGTCTCCTGAGGGGATTATGAAGCTGGTAGAAAATCTGCAGGGGGCTTGCAGGAACTTCCTCACAGGAAAGGGGATCTTGATGGGGATCCTGAGCAGACCACAGTGAATTCTTGGAGGCCAGGAAGCTACTAAAAATTGCTGAACCAGAAAACAATGGAAGGATCTGCTTGTAAGATACAGTGAATAAAGGGAAGATTTGTTTGCAAACCCTGTTATTTTACTCCGTCTCACCATATTACACTTAACTGGACATGCAAAAGTCCCTTGTTTTAGTGTGTATTTTAATAAATCATTGATGCTGCAAGCCATTTTAGTGTCTTTAGTCACCTTTAAAGGAAGAGTACAACAGTTCCTACTTCAGAGTTATGTCCAGCTGAAAGCCTGTCACAATAATTTTTCAGTAACTCTCTATCCTGTCCTGCTCACTTGCACAAGGGCAAATAGCAATGGCTTTACAGAACCTATTACCTTCTTCTACACTGCTTTAGTGCGCTGCCTAAAGAAATAAAGGAACTCTTTATGACTCTCAGTATTTATTTGGGTTTTACTGTGCAGAAATATAACCATCAGGCTTTTATATGGATAGGAATAAACTTAACTGCATGAAATGTCACATAAAGAGATCTTAGCAGGGATGCAGAAATGTTTAGAGATTCTTACTGATATATGACCAGTCTATGAATTAGATGAATGCAGACTCTGAATCTTACAGATGACTAAACTGTAAAAGATAATGGCCACCTTTTAGTGCCAGAGGAAATCACTGACCTGTCATCCTATGAAAATTCTGCAAATGTGGTTTAGATCACAGATTCATCAACAATTATGATATTAAAAATAAATTACTTCAGAATATGAAAAAAAAAAATCATCAGCTCCTGAAATCTCAGTCCAAGACCTGCAATGTTCACAAAAATTGAGAAGAGAAGAGAAGAGAATGCTGGGTCCCAAATCTGTCATTTGTGCTGCTAGCGTTTCATGTGCGCACTCTTTGAAGATGTTACAGTGAATTCAACTGTATGAATCTAATAACAGGCATGTCACTTGGTCTCACTATACTGAAAATGATCTTTCTTACAAAGAAGTCTGAAACCACAGTATATTCAAAGTTATGTAGTAGATAGATAAATTCAAACTTGTTTACAAAAAAGAAGCAGAAACCTCATCCACAGTGCAAGTAAGAGGAATGTCATGTTTATTGAATAAGCATTTTTACAATCCATCTCCAAAGGGAAGGAAGAGAGAAATTGAGGTTGGAACTGTCTCTCCTTAATATATGCAGTTAACTGTAATGAAATATTAAGTGCCTAACAAAGTTCTAGGCCAAAGATAATGCCAAAGTTCTTTATTCTTTTAATGGCAAGGGTATTTGCATTTGGAAATTCTGTGAATGTAACTTAAATACCTAAATTTAACAAACAGTTCTTACACCTGAGATCCTGAAATCAACCAGCCTCTTTCCATTGCAAAGAATATAACTAGCTCATATGCTAATTGTAGGAGGGTTGGTTCATATAAGCTGAATATAGAAGTTGGGCACTCAATGTAGACTGAGGATATTTCTCCAAGTCTTGTTTCTCTTAGCTATTATATGAATCTGGACTGCTGGTTCTGCTGATAAACAATTCAGGAGGAAATTTCATTCAGGAGGAATGAAAAACTAAGAAAGAAGAGTATCTCTGACAACAGATGGTTTGCTTGGAGAAGAATCTGTTCTGAGGAGACCTGGGCTGAAGGCACAGGTTTAGCTTGCTCAATAATACACGAAAGTTTTACAGTGTTCAAGAAAGGAGATTAGCTTGGTGAAGTAGAATTTCAGGAGCAGTTGGTAGAATTGTTCCCATCACTGAGAGAGATGTGCCAGTTAATACCTAGGAGCAAAACTGAGTGAGCTGACTGTGAAGTCCTGAGAAGATTTTAAATATTCTATATTTACTATTTAAAAATGTAATTTCCTATTCTTAATTCCTTAACTAAATGAAAGCTTAAACATACCTAGTTACAGAAATGATCTTTAATACTGAACACTTTCCTGCTCAAGGAACAGCACAAGTTTCAGAATGCAGCAGCGTGCAGGCTTGCTCTAGATGTGGTTTCTGAGCAGTCACAGGAGCTGGGGATTATTTTCTCTCAAAGCTGTGGGAGTCAGTTTGAGGTCTGATAATGCCAGTAGAGAGCAGTTGCCCTGAGTGAATCAGTATAAACAGCACACACAAGAATACTATTTCTCATTCAGGAATTAAATCACAGACATCATACCTTTCTTTCAATAAACTGATACCTGTGTCTTCCCTGCCATGCCACATACTGCGATTGGACTTCAAAAGAACTGAGGCAGACAGGATGACTGGAAGCAATAGATGCATTTAACACTTAAGGAGGTATTGACAAACTCTAGTTATCTGTCTTCTGGAAGAAAACTGGAAAAGTTTTAAAGAACATGTAGATTTTAGGGCATTTTAGGTTTTGTGCTTTCTAAATAGGCTGAGTAAATATTAATTTCAAAATCCATGAATAAAATGTGGGACTGTAGAAGGGAAAGAAATCTCAAATGAAACAAATAATAGAAAATAAAAAAAAAGATTTCTTTACATTTAGCTTGTTCAAGTGGAAGGACAGGAGAAAAACAGAAAACTGTCTTAAATTTTTACAGAGGGTACCTAAGCTAGAAATCCAGTTGATAAGCCCTTGCAGATGGTGATTCAAATATCAGATGGCTTAAAGACTAAAGTAGGTAAAGCAAACAGTAATTAAAGAATTATAACATAACATATAGAATGTGTTATCGAATAGTGATTATTTCCTTTGTATATGTACTGGTATGATAATTTTACCCTAAAGATGTTCAATTAATAAGCACTCTTTTACTTCACCTACTTTCTTTACACTGTAATTGCCTTTAGATGGATATAGAGTGTAATATTTACATAGAATTATTTTTAAAAGTGTCACACCATGCTACCAGTCATTTTGGCCAAGATTTTTTTCTTATTCTGTCTCCAGAATATTATGTTCTCATTCTGTAATTAAGTTCTGTTATTATGTTCTTATTAATGTTAGTTCTTTTTGGAACTCTGTGTCTGAAGGGCACACGAAGTAATCACTTTCAAATACTTTTCATCTACTTAAGGGTTGCTGTAGTCTTCCACATTCCATTAGCAGTAGCCTTCATGGTTCTTTTTCTTCAAGATAATATGGCTACCTCTGCAGCTTTGGAAGTGCTGCCCTGTGTATTTTTGATTTTCTGCAATATTGCTTGAAAGATGGAAATGTCAAGCTGGATGTCAACTAATGAACCGAGTGTTCAGTAGTTCATCATCTTGATTTTACCAGAAATCATGTAGCAATAAATTTAAAATAATTGTCTTTGGTAGAATGAGGTCACTTGCCTTTTCTGATAGAAGAGTTGACACTAGTCAGAATGGCAACTCGTAGTAGTTAGATTTACCTTTCATAAAGTGTTTTGTGAAAAAAACCTAGATCCCCTGTGGATGAATTTGTGATGAACGCTGTTGATCACTGCAGCTTTGGCCCCATTGAGGAGTCAGAGGTCTGTTGTGAGTTGCTGCTGATGACTGAATTTGTTGCTTGATAAGGGTTTGAACATGTGCTTGTCATTGTAAGACTATGATGAATCCTTCAGAGCTTTTCAATGCTTGTGTTGGAAACCTGTAGTTCCATCTCAGATCAGCCGGAAAACTGGATTTTGGTGCAGTGCTGAGCACCCATCCTTTTCTATTGACAGTACCAAGACTGATATGGTTCCTAATGGGACAGCATCGTAGTCTTCTTAAGTGAATAAGCAGAGTGTGCATATCTTGTCAGTTTTATGGCCACAGTGCATCTTGGGAGAGGCTATAGAATCCAGCTCATACACAATTACAAGAAAATGAGGTGATTGAACTGAAATTCTGTTGAGGTACCTTAATCAAAATATAAAAGTATGATCGTCTTACTACGTTTGTCTGACATTGTTCATAATTTTCTTTGGAAAGCAGACACGGATTTCACATAGTGAATAATCCATGGAAAAAAATGCTTTTATTAAAAAGGCTTGGCAAGCCTAACTAAAACAAAAGAATTGGAAAAGCATACTGATAGAAAATTATACTTTAAAATAGGCTCTAAAAGAATGCACTTTCTTGTACATTGAGGCCTGATGTTGAACTTTTTCTGGTATTATACATTGGAAGCTTTATGCATAATTATCACAAAGGTATTTTTCATCAACATTTCTTTCTTCACAAAACTCATACTGGTTTTGCTGTGTAGAACTACAAGAATATTCAAAGGCAATGAGATTACATTACAGTAGTTCCTGTTCTGTGGTATGGCAGCAATCCTCAATTACTCGTAACAGTCAGAAAAAATATTTACATAAGAAAAAAACTCTAGAAGAGGTCTTATGGGTCACTGTTTAAGTTCCCTGTAAACGCAGGCTATTAGATCACCAAATCTAATTTGTAAATTTGATGGCTTATTTTCAACCATAAAGTTGCCTCTATCAGTCTGTTTTGCCTGATTTGGAGGAAGGAGATGTTGGAATGCTCCAAACACAGCTCCCCCGGACAAAGAAGAACTTTGTTCAATTTTCTGTATTTTATTTTATTTATGGCTCTTGCACTCCCTGGTGCATGGGAGTATTCCTCCTCAGGTGTACTTCCTCTTGTTGAACTTCACAGCATTCC
>NW_009928754.1:31189-42152 GCF_000696875.1 Nestor notabilis
TCCTGCAAGCCCATTTCCACAGCCTGTCAAAGTTCCTTTGGATGGCAGCATGAGCCTCTCAGTTGTATCAGCTACTCCTTCCAGTTTGTGTAAACAGCAAACTTGCTGAGAGTACACTGTGCCCCATCATCCAGATCATTAATGAAGATATCGAACAAGGTTGAATCCAGTATGCACCTCTGGGTACACCACTCGTTACTGGACTCCAGCTAGATTTCATACCACTGATTACTACCCTCTGAGCTCAGATGTTCAGTAAATTTTCAGTCCACCTGACTGCTCATGCAGCCCATACATCAACAGCTTCTCTCCGAGTTGCTCCTGCGAGACATACTGAAGCCAAGGTAGATGATATCCACTGCTCTTCTCCCCTTGTTTACTAAGTCAGTGATTTCATCATGGATGATTATCTGGTTGGTCAAACATGACTTCCCCGTATGAATCAATTCCTGAAAGATGAATACAGTTATAATCATAATGCATTGTTTGGGAAGAGTTTAAAAGTTACTTCTCCTTTGGACTTCTTCCGTAGTTGTATCATTCATTTAGGCCTATGTAATATGGTTTCATTCATTAATTTGAATTGTCTGAAGGATGTTTGGCAGGGGAAACAGCCTGAACGATTCAAGCACATTTTCTCCAAAAGACAGCTTTGCAAAAAACCAAAGTAGCTATCCTTTGAAACTGCATTTTTTTTGTTTCTTTCTCTGACATGTAAAACTGGAAATTAGCAGAAATGTCATCCAAAAAGAGTTGATTGTGCTTCAGTTGTTTCAGAATTCACCAGTCTTCTGTCTTTGAAAACTAACTTATAAAAGGTTTTTTTCCTTCTCAATTTCTAGTTTTTGTATTGTGACCTAGGAGATGGAAAAAAGACCAGTGCTAAACTTTGAGTATGAATTTCAAGAAAATTTCTAACAGTACTTATTTGCTTGATATGTTACTTTTTATTTTAAGATTAATACTTTCAAGGACAAATGCCATTGTCACATCATTAACTTAAAAAATTTGATATAATGCTGATTGAACAAGAAAGAAAGGTATCTCTCAGTCTGTGAAATGTTTGCCAGTTGATTTGCCAAAATTCTGAAATTGGAGAGATAGATACAAATTTTTAGTCTTCTCTGTTATGTGACTTGTAATCTGTTAGCATGGCACCAGTGGCCTAGATCAATATACAGTATTTTATATTTTTTTTTAAGATGTTTTAACACCTGTATTAAGATACATTCTTTGGTCAGATGTAGACAGTCTAGGTAAGCAATGGAAAGGATGAGAATAGGACATAAATCCAGGGCTCACAGAAGCAAACAAAGTGGCCAGTGAACAAGTATGGTCAATTCACTGCCTATCTCTTGTTTAGATTATGTTTGATTAATTTGTTAAAGATGGTGGACAAGCTTCACCAAGACAGACAGACAGGTCAAAACTCTCAACAGGTGCTGTCATTATCATCATGACAGGTATTTGCCATGACTCCTCCCTCCTCCATGCCTACTGAAATATTTCTCAAAGGAAAAAACCAGAATCACCATTCACATCCATAAGGATCCTGAGAGAAATGAGAAGTGGGGAGGAATGAGTGAGCATGGTTGGGCTGGGATTAAACCACATCAGTGCTTTAAATTACCGGCTGCTGGATTAAGAGCAGTGTCACCATATTCCTCGTTAGGTTATGTATTAAACCCATTGACGAAGTTTAGACTGTGTTTTTGAGATCAGTTTCTGATTGTGAGGTAAGCAGAACGTGTGGGCCTTTGGTGTGAACTGGGTGATCTGTAGCTAGCTGAACTCTGGGATGATAGGTAAAACCAGTAGTAGAAGATGTTTTAGAATATTATACTCAAATATATATTGAAGATGTCTGGGATTCAGTTAGACTATAGATAAGCTTAAGCTTTAGGGGAAGGAGGTGTATTTTCATATAGGCATTTGTTTTACTTAAACATCTGAAAAGAAAGTTATGATTAGGTGGACTGGGTTTTTTTTTGTTTGGTTGGTTGATTTTTTTCCCTAAATCATGAAAATGTACCTGATCTCATCTCTGAGGTTGTCAGGATAGGTTTGAACACAATGCTAAAGGAGAAATCATGAGTTTGAAAGGAGAACATTGGTAATAGTAGGAGCTGTAAAAACTATCAAGATACTATATTATATAACTGGTTAATGGAGCAGGAAGAAGCATTGTATTCAAAGGAAAGCAGAGGTAGATGACCAATAGGATTTCTCAAACATTTGGTCTATGACCCATCTAGTATTATCAGTGGCCAGGGCACAGAAATGAAGACTTCTGTCAAAGAAAACATCTGGTGAAACACACCTGTGAGACATTACGAATCTGTAGGAAGATTGGCACCAATAATAAAAAAAAGTTCCTGAGAAATGAATGAAGAGAACTGGAATGAGAATTATTAGGGACTGTTAATAAAAACCTAACATGAATATATACTACAGAGTGAGAATTTATCACATGGAAGAAACAGAGATGGAAGGCTGGATTTATATTCCATCAGAGAATGGTTGTGAATTACTAATGTGATCAGGCTTTGAAAAAGATAAATACAATCCCAAGAAGTTTCAGCTGAAGTATTTCTGGTAGAAAGTTGAAAAATCCCTACAATTCACAACTCTCCAGATAGCAAAAGGCCGTTTAGGAAGACTTTGAGAAATACATTCATACAATGGTTTCTTTGCATCCCATATATATCACAGAGGGAGTTTCTCTGACAACCATGAATAACTTTTCAAGTATCAGGATGTGGTCAGTGAGAGCAAGATTTATATTTTTCCAACGACATGAATAAAGACCAGTATGGCTAGATGGAACCAAATCCATATGATTCATAAATCCTTGCAAAACCAGATAGAACAAGCATCTGGTTTTGGAACTTGTGTAAATCAATTAAGATATTCACACATAGGTCATTTGAGATTCGTCAAGTGTGTAAATGGCTGCCTGGAGTGATGTGTGCCCTTCTGGAGTGGCAGCTGGAGCCACTATTCCTGTGTGGGAACAACTGAATCAAGCCTTAGAAGTGGAATTTCGGTTCCAGGTTCAGACACCTAAATGTCGATGTTCTTCATGGACAATGGAGATAATTGAAAGTTTGGAGGTCTATTCAGCTCACTGATTCCATATATCTTTTTTTAGAGGGGAAGTTTATTAGACTTTATTGACTGGATTGACTGGATATTTCATGACCTGAAGGGGAGTAAGAAATCTCATGCACATGGATACTTCTACATTCAAGACATTTAGATCTCTGCATCTAGAGTTGAACTGTACCATAACAATCACATTCAAAAAAATCACAAGCTTTAGGAATGAACAATGCATATTTCTTTTTTCATTTGTCTGAAATTCAGGAGCAGATTGCCTGTGAGTTTTTTGGCATTATAGATTAAATGTTTATGACGAATAAGAAAATGCTTGGAAAGGGCATCAATGACTGTTAAATTTCTATTTATGCTTTCTTGTTCTTTTTTAGACACTTTAGGTGAAAAAGAAAAAATAATCATGAAATGATAGTGCAAATTGTGAAACATCAATAGCAGAGAAGGGATCTCTCAGGCAAGTTCAATTTGAGAAAGAATTACCTTGGCATAGACATATAGTTGCAGAGATGTCAGATGAAATGTTTTTCCCTGTTTGATGTTAAGAACAAGAAATGATGTCACTGCACAAACATGGATTTGTGATTGTGACTAATACAGAGGGATGCAGTTCTTTTCTTCAAATTAATGCTGACACATCCAAAACTTAAATCCATGCTCAGGTGATGTAGATGCAATTGTGCAGGAACCTAGTTGTTCCATTGACATCACCATTGTGTCTATCCCTGCTCAGGATGTTACTCTCACATTTGTTGCTTGCTCTTTTCTCTCAACACTGAATGTTTTGAATATTATAATAATTTCAATTTTCTCTTCTTACTAGCCATTACTCTTCTGGTTTTATTTCCTTTGGCCACATGAGCTTTTTTCCTGTCCCTAATTCTCAGGGTTTATTTTTCCATCACTCTTCCTGGACTTTCTTTTTTCCTGGCTTTATTAAAACTTAAGGACAGTCTAGGTTGTGAAAACAGTAAATGTGCACCATCAAAGAAGAGCAGGAGTGGCGGGAATGTGCTTCAAAAGCAAGATCATTCAGTATAGCATTTGTAAGTGCATTTGTTATTCAGAAACAGAAAGAAGGGAGTTGTGCTGTGCTGTATGGTACCCAACTCAGTGACAATTGAAGGACAGAATCCAGGGTGTTAAATACCAGAATTCATTTTCACCTTTGCTTGCTTCCTTTGTCTTGAGTGTGATTCTGCTTTTTCTGTAATGACATATTTCAGAGCTACAGTTTAAATCCATTGGAGTTATCTGCAAACATGGACACTAATTATATCTCATGTCTGGTTTTAAGCTCTCTCCCTTCTCTGTCCCTTTCTTCTGCCCACTGCAGGAATGAGAAACATGCTTTTTTAATGAAAGGTGGGATTCTGACTCATTATGTTAGTCCAAAAACTGGTGGCCTAATCTCAGACCTATAGTGCATGTGTTAATCTGGTCTTGCTTGATTTAGTCATGCTTTTGACTTTTGTGTTTGTTTTATTTCTTTAATAGGATAGCTCTGTTTTGACATGTAGATGATTAGCAAACCAGGAAAAAGCCCTTACTACTGCTTAATTTGTTTTTGTTCATACATTTTAATTATCTACCCTTCAGCTCATAACTTTTGAGTTCTTCTATTAGAACTTTGTTACTGGTTTTGTTGGGGTTTTTTTGTTTGTTCCCTTTTTTTTAAGTAAGATCAAATAATTAGCAGGATTTTGACAAATTTACATAGCTCTAACATTTTTTCATTTTAAAATTTTTTTCTTGCTATGGATTAACTTTTTTTTTTCAGACTGTGCCATTTGTGTTTACATTTGAAGCAAGCTTTTCATCTACTGTGATGTGTACCTGATACTGATCACAAATAATAAATCAAAGGAATAGACTTCTTCCCTTACAGTTGGTTGTCTTATAAAATGCTGGCAATTCTGATCAGTAAAGTTATACAGAAATTATGCTGGGCTTATCACTGGCAAGAATCTTTCAGATTTAGCAGCCACTCTTATCTTAATGATATACACTGTTTATAAAAAACAAAACCAGAAGGTTGGGGGATATTTACAACTACATTTTTACATTTCTATAGGCCCCTAAATGAGCAAGTTTAGTTCCCTGAACTAAATAGGACTAGTAATATGATTGACATCCTCTCTGAAAATATGCCTGAACAAGTAGATATGACACTGCCCCAAAACTAGGAGGTTTGCCTTCTTTTTTCCAACTCCAACACCTTTGGTCAATTCACTTCTTTTCTGCTCTCATCCTATTGGTTTTGTTTCCTTGTTTAAGCTGTATTTCTTATAATTTTTCTTCCGCCTCCTCCCCTTTCCCCCCAAGACTGTCCATTTCCAGGAGATTTTTAAAGTGTTTAGCACATACATACCTATGAAGTGCAGGAGGGACGCCTGAGCTAACAGCCCACGGAAGAGTTGGGAGGGTATAGCAACAGTACTCTAGCACTGTGCTACGTAAGGCAAGACCTGGAAAGATTAAGCTGCTGTATAGAAAGGAGCAACAGCACCACCACCAGGTGCTGAGAGAAAAGAACAGTTTTAGAAGATTCAACCTTGAGGATGAAACTAGGATGAACCAAAATGGAAGGAGATGCCAATGGGTAGTTCTGGCTTATCCCTGCACTCAGGCTTTCTTAATTGGCTACTAGTGCTTCTAGCAGCTGACTCTGTTTGTATCTACTGTGGATTTCTAAGTAACTTTGTTTTGGAAGGCTTAAGATCATGTGGATTCCTCCTCTAGGCATATTAGGTGTGCTTAGTGTTCTCCTGGGCACCTCAGGTTTTGCAAAGAGGTATCCCACTTTCTGAGATTCCTAATTCCTTTATAAATATACATGTATATATATATATGTATATGCACACACATACAAACATACATTTTATGTGACTAAGTATTTTGGGCTGGTTTTAAGTCCTGATGTCTGGAACTTCAAAACAATATTGTAATCTGAAAGAATTAACAGTATAAATTAGTTTTTAAGATGGGAAGAGTCACTCTTAATATAGAAAATTGTATTTTTCCTCTACTGTAATTAGGTTTATGAATCAGAATGACACTATTCATTTGAACTCTGATGCAGATTTATAACCAATAATTTCAAAGGTTTAAGTAGTATAGAAATCCAAAACATCTGGAACCATGGTATTCAAGACTTTCTCCCACTATCAGCTTTACCCTTGCTACTATTTTGTTTGCTTTTTAGCCTCACAGTAAAATTCAATTTCTTCTTCCTTCTTCCACTAACTTTGCTGCAATTTGTCTCTCACCATCTGTTTTTCTCCCTTTCTCTCCCTCTTTTCAGCATCCTGCTAATGCCTCTGTTCATTTCAACAGTTTCTACTGATGAACTGACTCTCAGATTTATATCCTGAATGCTCCAGACTGATCTATTCCACAGAGCCAGCTATCATCAGTATGTTCTCAAGTACTGCATGCTGGGTGCCAAAGTATAATCTGTGCAAAAAATACCATTTTGTTTTATGTTTTAAATAGACAGTGGAAAAGGCAAAGGATTGTCAGAAATCTGCCAGTTTCACTGACACAGTCTTAAATATTAGCAGAATGTTTCCTGGACTTGATTTGATGACACTTAGCCTTTTTTCACCCAGAAGTTTTAGAAACTGTCACACTTTTTGGGGCATAAAGCTTCACATTACACAGAAAGTTACAGTACATTCAGTGATGCAGAAAGAGCACACTATTTTTAGGGTTTTTTTTGAAGTTTGAGTCTTCTCATTTTGCTCTCCTAAATGTAAAGTACTTCAGTATTAGCGCTACTGTTACCCGTTGCCAACCGTATCTGTAACAGTGCTACTAGTTTAACCTTCAGGTATTGCAACTTTCAGAATGTAATCAAAGCCATTTTTTTCTGCAAATTACCATCATTTCCTGGACCTTGCATTTTTTTCATTTTTATCTTTGTTCCTTTTTTACTTTGATGATTGATCTTACGATCTTACAGACTAATACAAAAGTGATACAATGAATTGCTTATGGTGCCTCTATCACTGAAATAGATAGAGACAGTTGCTTAGAGGAGCAGGCTAGATTCATGATATAAATTATCAAGATTCCTTTCCTTTTGTCATACATATATATAAAAATATCAAGTAATTGAACTCCTTTGTTGTGTCTCAGTCTTTTCAACATTTATTTCCATCCATTGTTGCAGAACCTACAATTTCCATTCTTCATGAAGGCAGAACAGACACATTTAAAATAGTACTTGGTAGCTCTGTAGTTGATGGCTGAAACTTTTGGAGCTGTCTTTGAGATCTGAATATTCAGCTTCCAACAGAATAACTGGTCATGAGGCTTTTTTAAAACTACCTGTAGTTTTACAGATACCGGTCTATATGAATGAGAAAACTCAGCTATCACACTGAAGTTTCAAAGCAGGTTGGTGGTTCTTGAACAGAAAGACACCACTGTGGGGTTGATTTCACGTTTTTCGTTTAATCCATAGCTTTGGACAGTTTATTGAGATGGTTGATGGAGAAGGACTGTCTTTTAGTTTGGTTTCTGAAGCATCTTTCTTTGATGTTTACTTTCTCTGATAAAAAGAGAAGAAAAGATACAGAGGACTGGGATTGCTAACTTGGGGCTGCTCCTGAGGTGCCTAGAATTACACTGCTGTGGTGCCAAAGTATTTTTCATTGTACAGTATTTTGTGCCCAAAATAACTTCAGCTTTTGAATCAGTACAAGGTCACATTACAGCTCTGCACAACAACAGCAGAAATAATACAACTGTAATTTAATCCTCCCTTAAGGAGAGGTACTCATTTAAAAAGCCAGTCTTTTATTAGATCAAGAAAAGATAAATAGTAAACATGCAAAGAGCCTCCTCTTCAGATACTAGGATCAGGCACAGTACTGATTTGGCAGAGATGTGACCAAGCTGCCTGGTTCTGTCTTTTTAGTAGCTGAGCTTCTTACAACCTCACCAAATCGTGCATCTGCTGAAGATTATTTGAAAATAAAAGTCTTGACATTCATATGGGTTAATAATTTACAAAACTTGATTGCTGTATGTATATTAAAAAATTTGAAAGTTCATACAGACGTTAATAAATAATTAATTGATGATAATCAGTGTCATTTGGTAGAAAAAGAGTACTCTAACTGAGCATCTTAGAGTGAGAGGACCAGAGCTACCACACTATATTTGCTGCCCAATACAAACAGAATGTGAGAAAAGCACTTTTGCTTAGCATTTTACTAAAGAAGGAGGGTGGAAAATTGCATTATTGTATGTTGGAAAGGACTAATTCTAGAGCTTCTCTACAGCTGCCCCTGTGAATAGTGTAAGGCTGACACATTTGGTGCCAACATGTCTACACTCTGTAATTCCTTTACTCTTAGTTCTCCTACACAACTCTTCAGATATGGTTCTAGGATCATCATAATTTTCAGTTGCCACACTTAATGTATTTTCTTCTTCCATCGTCATAGAAAAATGAAAAATTCTTTTGGGACAGGTGATAAACAATACTAGTCAGTATGCTCAGTATGGTTAATAGCTTAGTTAATTGTTTTGATTAGCTCTGTATCTTTGTAATGGAAGAGAATATCAACTCTGCATAGCACTCCATTTAACTTTGACAGCATATTCACCTATCAGTGTTCAGTGTAATTTAGTTAAGTGTGGCTGAGCTTTTTTCTTCCACAATCAAAGCTAAATAGATGGCACTAGAGATTTATTTGAGAACCTTTTTTTGCCTTAGGCTTTATCACTGCTCCGCAATAGAAATCTGCCATAAATTCAGCTCAGCTGGCTGCTTATGGGTTCATCCTATAGAATCCTTAGGATGCTACTTTGCTAACAGTACCTTACTCAGGATGAACACTTGAAGAAGAGGAAGTGAACCAGGTTATTCCTGGTTTATGAGAGTAGCTCAGCTATCTAAATGTTGGTTTTTTAATTGCCTTTTTCTTTCGTAGTCTGTGTCAGTCTGAATAATTTATACGGGATGGGAATATGATATAGGGAGGGAAGAAAGAAAAAAATTCAGCACTTCAGTGCACTAAAACTCCATGCACTTAGCACTCACCTTGTTTGTGTCCCTTACAACATTGATTTTACAGGGCTGGAATTTTTATACAGAACCCAATTATAACAAGGCAGGTTATGAGGCTGTCCTTCTTTTAAAAGTCCTTATTTCTCTGGGAGACTTTAGAGGGAAACAAAATTCAATGTGTATATATATACACACACACATATTTTTGTAAATTTATTTCAGCCTTCAGAGTACCATGGCTGAATTAATCTAGGCCACTGACTGAAAGAAATTTGTTACTGAGGGAGGGTGGTGGGCTATCCTGAGGATGTATCAGATACCATGGAGGGTTTATGATGACTGCTGCAACCGTATTTCAGAATATTCTCTGTTTTTTCTGGTCTTCACTGCTTTTTTGTATTACCATGAAGTGATGGAAGTAATGAAATAGGGAGGGTATGATTATTTTCATTAACTGTCTTCTCTTTACTTTGAACTTGAGATGAATCAAAAGCAAAAAGCGTAATAGCCATGTTGAGTAAAGAATGGTGAACTTAAAGTACTCACACCTGAAGAACAGCTTGCATGTGTTTCCTGATTTGATGGAGTGGATACCTTTAGCTCTGTATCATTGACATCTATAATGCATTTTTGGTTCATTCTGGTCTTACAAAAACAAACATTAGTTTATTTATGTTGTAACTTTGATTCACTATCTATTCAGAAGGCAATACAGAGAAATTTATATTGCTGTGTACAGTCTGTAGTTTTGTTTCAGTTTTTATCTTTGATTCCAAATTCTTTTGCTTCCCTGTACCCATCACAATCTCTCAAATATGTGCTACATTAAAAAAGACAATACAAACTAACATTGTAGTATAAAGGAGAAAGAGCCATGATACTTTGTTTTTGACAACCATATTTGCCAAATCTCAAGTGAAAGTAGAGCACAGCATGCTTCATATGACACTCCATCATTAAATAAAAAGTTCTAATGAAAATAATTGAGCAATCGCTGCCCTCTCTGTGTCACTTCCGTATGGCCCATTAATTCTGGCAAGTCTGTGTAAGAGTCACTATTATCAAGTTCACAAAGATAATCAAACATTAATCCTACATCAGTAGCTCATTATTTTTAAATTCAGCTTATTTTATGACCAAGAGGTTGACTTACAGGATCTAATAGGGAGCTTCTTGGGTTTTAATGAGTGAAAAATTTTACTTTAGAACTGAGTGAAAGATGACAGGATCCTGAGAATACATCTTAATAATGCTATTCTTAGCACTTAATAATCAGAAATTTCTAAAGAGAAAAATATCACCTTTCTTCTTATCTTTTACTGTTCGGACTAGAGAAATAACATTACCCAAAAATATAATAAAAAGATTTGTAGGAATTAAAGCTGAAGATATTTCAGCAACAATTCAATAATAGCTGAACTGCTTGCTGACTGAGTTATTGACATTAAAGTGTCTAAATGGCTGGGATTGCTGTTTATTTTACTGAAGCTGTTAGATGAGATGTGTGTCATACAAAGGCTAGCTAAAGTACAGCCAGTATATCAGCTAAACTCATGAAGACTAGTACTGATGAAGTCATCCTTTCTGAAGTGTACTTTAGTTAAAATTAAACTTTTCAGAACTGGCAGACTTAAGAGGTGAAATCATACCACTGCTCAGTTTCTGAAAGGCAATTTCTACTGAATTTCTACTGAAGAGTTGTTCAGAAGCTGTAAAATAAGTTTCATGATGGTAACTTTTTCGTTCTATGCCACCTGTAGTGGCATAGTGTGTGCGTATGTACATTTCTATTTATTTACTTTCTTTATATATTTATTTATTTATTTA
>NW_009928755.1:0-36162 GCF_000696875.1 Nestor notabilis
ATTCTATAATTCTATGATTCTATGATTCCATTCCTTAGCTTCCCCCTTGAAGAAACACCTCCTAGGAGGTTACAATCTCCTAAACCCATTCAAGTTAATTTTGGCTGAGACTAAAGTTTTGTGTCCAAAATTTACATTTTCATCCAAGATCATGTCTTAAATGCCACATTATGACCCCTGAAGGTTTTGAGAATGGGATATGACACATTCTAAATATCAGTGTAATAACATATTTTACCACTTTCAGTTTCAGTGTGTTTTGTGATCAGGGTATGAACTTCAAAACATTTTTCCACGAGGATCATGGTATTGTATGTTCCATAACTTAATACATAGTTCAGAATTTTTAAGGTCATTTTGCCAGGAGTAAGTACAATTTTATGTATAATAAAATATGTAGTCCTTAGTTTTCTTAGTAACTAACTTAATAATGGGTAAAGGGAATTTTTGTCATAGAGGACAGAAGTGTGATGTCAGCTAATGTAAACATTTTATTGGTATCTCATTTATTATACCAAGCTCTCCTAAATGATAGAAAAAAATGTGCAAGAAATAATGCATGATGATTCAGTTATGCAGCACAAGACAAATAGTTTCGTTTTAACTAGTAATAATGTCACTAGGAAACAGAGAACATGAACAATGACTTTTTCAAAAATGACAGACCTGGGAAGGGAGTGGGGAGAGGAAGTGATTTTGCCTCTGCTTGCAAGATGGAAAAAGCTGCAGCTTTCAGTATGACCCACTCTAATGCTTCTGATTTATAACACTATTGTTGTTACATTAAACTCATTCTGCTATATATTAAACTGTTTTGTACCATTTGTAAAATCCTGGTAAATTCACAAAAACTGATCACAGCAAGCAAATATAAGCCAAACCCAATATGAATTTCCTACATCTATGAATTTGTAGAGTAGGTTTGGAAACGTTCCTAATTACTACTTAATGTTTTGCAAAAGTCATCAAAACCTCTTACTGCATTTGTAGAGTGCCTGATGGGACAGATTTAATTCTAAGACATCAAGTGAATGTGTAAATACATATTAAATTTCATACGTACAATTTCATACATACAATTTTAACCTACCTTTCTGTAAAGCAATTGAAGTCTGTCAATGGTTTTTCCTTTGTTTTGTGACATTTTTTGACTTCCTTTGGTCTCTTTCTTTGGCCTAAGTATGCATTTAAAATGACGTCTGTCATTGATTTTTGCAGCTGGTTGTACTGAGATTTCAAAATACTATTCAGTATTATTATTCAGATATATTTGTCAGTTTGCAAAGATCCAGGATTTTTATTTAAAGCACTTGGTTAGCAAGTGTGTTAAAGTGTTTTAAAGCACTTGTTAGCATACGTGCGAGCCAAAGATTCACTTGGCCAACTGACAAATGCCAGAGAAGTAGGAATAAAACAAATATGTAAAAGGAGAAATAAATCAAGTGATTTATGTGTTTGCTGTAACAAAATTCACCTCAGGCTCAAACATAGATTCACTAATTTTTGTCAACATGTGCTATACTATTTCAGGCCTGTTTAAGATCTATGACACTTTTTTCTTTACTGCCGTTTTGTGGAAGAAAACGCACCTGTTATGAAAGGAATATGGGATTTAGAACTGCCTATTAATTTGAAAGATAAAGTGGAAAACTCGTGTTATATTCTGACACAGTTTTTAGTAGACTACAACCTACAAGTTTGTCGGCAGGTAGGGAATTCATTCAGCTGGGGAAAAAATGCAAGATAGGAGAAAAGAAATGTTACAGGGAGGTTGATTGATAGGCTTTATTTTATTTAAACTCAAATATAAATAGTTGTATGGTTCTCCTTTCCTCATTTAGGAAATACTATTGCAAGTAGAGCTGAAGGCTAAAATAAATTGGGGTAGCAGTAATACAACCTGTGAATATGTAACACATCCATTCCAGGAGAAGCTGGAGCAAGTCTGAAAATTTGACCAGGGATCAAAGACATCCTGGATATCAAAGAATTGTGTCCTCAGGAGACTTACAGAGCTCCATCTAAATAAATCCCAACCCACTGCTGTATAACCACAATAACACCTCCTACTTTCCAACTTTTTCTGGATGATCCTCTTTCCATGGAGGTGAGGAAGGAGCCATTTGTGGTCATCTGTATAACAGTATTCTAGCATATCAATGTGGCAGAGATTCCCAGCATTATATTTTAGCATAATGAGTTAATAGAACTATGCTAATTTACACAAGTTGCTCTTCTGGTCATAGACTTAATTAAATATGCCAGTGAGCATAGGGAAGAGACAACTATTTTTCCTCAGACATATACATATGCTCCTCTTTAAATTCAGCAAGAGTATCATGAGTGCTAGAGAACAAAGGATTTCACCTTTAAGTACTTACACATGTAAGTACCTGTACACACAACCAAGTATTTTTGTCCGCAACTTTGAAATCTCTGCAGCTTTGTCATAATTACAGCTCAAAAGATGGAAAAGCAGGAAAAAAATCCTAGTTCATGAACTCCCTTCTAAGATCTAATCCTGAGGTTTATAAGTGTATTTCTTAGTAGAAAATACAGCTTAAAGCTTATATGTACCATGATCTTTACATGAAAACAGTGGAATGTAGCTCTTGTAAAATTGTGGTAGTGGATCTGAGGTAAATAAAATTTGATCAAGTTTTGCTTGTTTTTCAATACATGTTCTTTTTGTACAGTGAAATTCAAGGAGTATTAAATATGTTATACCATTATGAAATTCTTCAGCATTTGACAAAAAAAAAACAAAAAAACCAAAACCAAAAACCCTAAAAGTATTATTGCTTTTGGAAAAAAAAATGTATAATAAAATTATAAGTGAATTATTTGTACCAGTGAGGAGAAACATTATACATTCTTCAGTAGCAAACATACTTTTTTTTTTAAGGCTAGGTGAAAGAAATTTTACACCCCTATCAATCAGCTTTGCAATGTACCTTTTTTTTTTTCTCCTTCATAATAAGTTAAATTACTCCCAGAAGAGGATTTATGCAGTTGCCAGGTGCTTCTCTGCATTTTTCAGTCAACATTTACTGTTTAAGCCATGACTTCAATAGACCACCCCTCCAATATTGTGAATGGCAACTTAATCTGCATCCCCGATTATCCATGAGCCCAGAAGCAAAGCTTGCCAATTATGTTGAATTGTATCAAACTATGCATCATTTTCTTTCAGACATTCTGTTTCTCACTGATTTAATTCTTATTTCTTTTGTCTTTAGCACAAAAGAGATCTTTTACTGAAAAAAACCCTGTTATGTATGGCGCAAAATACAGTTATTTCATTGAAACAAATAATTCAGCTATACCGCATAATATCTATCCTTTGTAGAAAGCAGACAGATAGACCATGTTCCTGTAAATCCCAGTGACAGGCATGTGAAAGGGATAAAATATCCTGATTTAAAATAGTCTTAATCAGTTTTGTATTTCAGTTTTGTATACTCATTTCTTGAACATGTTTTACATACTTGTCTAGCTTGTTCAGCAGTAAACCTGCATTACCTACTTTTCTAAATAATTTGAGTATGGTAAACTTATGTATATGATAAACTTGTTACAAAATGTTTGGAAGTAGATTCAAACTGAACATTATGAATTTGGAGGTATTGCCTTGGGTTGTAAGAATTGTAACTTCTTAAGGATAAAGAAGATGTAAAAAATTATTTTCTGTATAGACAGTAGTCCTTATTGAGGGAATTCACCCTTTCTTGTTAAGATGAATATATTAATTCATCCAAAACATATACATATGCTTCATAATGTATAGATTAATTTGTATTCATTAGCTGTAGCGGTAAGAAACTGCAAGACTTTAGCTTGAAAAGTTGAAAATACATGTAGTTAACTATCCTCAGGCAAATATCTGCCACCACTGTTAGTTGAATATACACTGGCCAGTACAGAATGGAGACATTTGCCATCAAATCAGTATTTCAAAAATTGAGGTAATGTATCTTGCTCTTTCAACTGTTGAACAATATTTTTTCTAGGATACCGGATGGCAATGTTATGATTCAAACCACAGTTTACAAGAATTTCTTGCAATGCTTGTATTTTCAGAAAACAAACAAAGCTGTAATTATAAGTATTCGGGAATGCAACTTCAGTAAAATCCACAGAAACATGAGCAATGGATCTTGTACCTTAACTGCACAAACAAGCAAGATCAAAGCAAGATCATGTTAATTTAAATAATGAGACTTAGTTGTCAAAGTAAGTCAGTTGTGAGCCACCTTTTACATTGTAGTTATCACTTTTGACCAGAAATTTTTAAAACAAATGTCTGAATCAGGCCATAGTAGGCTGTCTTTTTACTAAACTTGAATATAATCACCTTTTTATGGTCTGGATGAGCAAGATGTTGTCCTCTGATAAACATGTCTGTACTCATTATTCAACACATACTGAACCCATGTAAATAAATTATCATAGCTAAAACATCTTTAACTATGTAACTGCATAGGAATAAATAACTAATGAAACTTCCTGGCTTACTAGAAGGCACTTTTTTTTTTTAAGGGATATTACTGCTCAATGAATCTTTGTTTTTTTTCTTTTAACAACTTCTCCTCCATTAAAGACTGTTAAGCCTCAGTAACTGGATCAGTAATGCAGCAGACTCAGTAACAGTAAATGAAGTGCTGCAAGCTTACATCAGACTAATTAGTCTGAGGGATAAAAATACAGGGAAAAACTTTTCAGGTTGCTTTGTGAAAGGCAGTTTGCTTAATTAAGCCAACCTCTAATTGCTAAATATTTTTCAGGCATTAACAGAACTTCACTGACTGTAATTAAATTTTTATTTTAGTGGTATTTGCAGGGATTAAAGTCACAATCTGCTGAGGCGCTGAGGTTAGTTAATATTCACTTCACTGCTACAGCTGTCCTCTATTACATTACAAAGGACAGGAAAAGAGACAGCAGAATAGGGTGAAGTAATGAGAAAGACATTCATTCATTTGAACCAGCTTTGCAGTGCACAATCTTGTAAAAATGGATCTGATCTGCATGACACACAACTAGGCATTAAATCTGATTTTATTTGATACAATGAAGGACAGCCTAAACTCTAAATGTATTTTTATTTTTATGCTTAAGCACTATGTAATGTATCAAAAAATATAATCACGTGATTATCATATGATTCCATTCAAGTGGTATTTCTTGACTTATTAGCTCTACAGTACTCCACAAGGACTGTAAAATAATTCCTGCTAAGCTCTTATTTGTCCCATGTGTGTGTGAATGAACCCTTCACATTTCTGGATTGTGAATTTTTGTTCCGAGTAGAATATTTACTGGCAAGATTAATGTTTTGAAGATTTAAATTTGGCTTCCTTTTGCATGTGAGTTGCATAAGGTTGCCAAGCAGATGGAGCATATAACCAAGGCCTGACGTATGCCATAGCTGCCACAAAAGGGAGAAACTGATCTTGGGGTGAATTTTTACACCAACCTTTCACTCACTGGCATGTCCTTTTATAAATCTAATATTGGGCTGGGTTTGGTTTCAAGAGAATACATCTTGTCAAGAAATGCCAGTCAGTAGTTGTGCACATATGTACAAAAATGTTCCTCTCCGTCTCATGAAGTGCCTTGTATGCTCTTTGGTGTACTACATCCTTCCTCCTGGCAGAGCCTCAGAACCTGCAGTCACTATTGTCACCCTCAATCTTAAGATTGCCAGTCTTATCTTACAGGAACAAGACCTAATCTCTCTCCCTCTTAAGAACGTGCCAGACAGTTTCAAATTCTCTGATCGATTAATCTCCTTTATTTTCTTGTGAATATGGAAGGTCCTCCTGGGACAAGATTGCACCACTGGGACACAGAATAGTTATAAGTATGCCCTGGTTTTCTTCTGTTAAGGTAGAGGTCATGTAAGCTACCATAAGACCAGTGTCTGGCGATGCTTCAGCTAGTCCATGAGAGAAAGAAGAACCCTGCAGATGTCAAAACATTTATCATCTTCATCCTCTTTCTTCCTGTTTTCTCCTGGTTGTTGTTCCATGAATATTCCATTTCATTTAATCACTGGAAACTATCTTAAAATTTGCACCTTGCCTACTTACCTCTTGGCATCTACTCATCAGTTCATTTCAAACTGAGTAGCTGGGTAAGCTCTTAAAATGCAAATGTGCAGAAGTGTGCTTTTCTTTCTGTATCAGAAATAGCATAGCCAGCAGGGCCAGGAAACTGATCATCCTCCTGTACTCGGCACTGGTGAGGCTGCACCTCAAATCCTGTGTTCAGTTCTGGGCCCATCACTACAAGAAAGACATTGAGATGCAGGTCCAGAAGAGGGCGACAGAGCTGGTGAAGGGCCTGGAGGACAAGTCTGAAGAGGAACAGGTGGGGGAACTGGGAGTGTCAGTCTACAGAAGAGAAGGCTCAGGGGAGACCTTATCACTTTCTACAACTACCCGAAAGGAAGATGAAGTGAGGTGTGGGCCAGTCTCTTCTCCCAAGTAACAAGAGTAAACTGCTTCAAGCTGTGTCGAGAGAGGTTTAGCTTGGATATTAAGAAAATTTCTTCCCCAAAAAGGTGATCAAGCTTTGGAACAGGCTGCCCAGGGCAGTGGTGGAATCACTGTCCCTGGAAGTGTTCACAAACTGTGTAGATGAGGCTCTTAGTGACATGGTTTAGTGGTGGACTTGGCAGTGCTGGGGCAAAGGTTGGATTTGATGACCTTAAAGGTCTTTTCCTACCTAGCTGATTCTACGATTCTATGGTTCTATAATTCTTTACTACAATGACTACCATAAAATTAATTATTCCCGTTCCAGTTCAAGGCTTCTAAAGGAGGAGGAGGGTGAAGGTGTTGGTGTTGTTTTTATAAATGCTAGAGAGAACATTATCACAGAAGAATGCAAACTTCAGAAGTTACATGGCCATTCCCAAACAAACATTCAAGGTTCTTGCAGTCTCATTTAACTTTCTCCTTCCAAATGCAGTATCTGAGTCATAAAGTATTGAGACATGGAGCTCTTTTTGATGTTTCCTATGGTCCTAGTGAGGCCCATTTTTTCCATCAGCTGATTTATTTAACACCTGAATTTAGGAAAGAGTACTGTATTTATATTGTATGAACATGTTGTATTAGGACTAGATATTGTCAATAATCCTGTTTATGCATATATCACAAATCTTAAGTTGTGTTTCAGCTATGTAGCTGAGGAATTACTAGTGTGAATAAATTTATGGATGCAGATAATTTTTTGCAGGATCAAGGAGTAAGACTAGATACTGGAACCCATAAATCCAGTAGTATTGCCATGCTTTCAAACCAGATTGAAAGTTTAAAAGAAATAGTCCTTGATCAAACAAGTATTTCTAATAATTATAGTAATGAGCATGGGAATTTTTCCAGAAAATGTGAGATGGGAATGGATTTATGTTTAAGTATATTTCAAAGTTTTCCCAAGTACAAAGGTCTCTCTTTAAAAAGGACCTTTTCACTAGCTATCTAACAAGTCATATTGAAGAAAAAAGAATATTAGAGAATATAATTCATACCAGAACTATATAACATAGGTAAATGAACAATAAAAATGATAAATTGGGCGATAGAAAATATTACAGAAATAATGCTTTCACATATTGGGCATTCATTACATTGACTTTCCGGGGTAATTACTTTAACATTTCTACCTCTGATTCAGCACAGACTTTCGGATCATTAAACTAGACAGTAAATATTACAGTGTTTCAGGACTTCCTCTTGTAGACTGCTTTCCCAGAAATTCAAGAGCCATGTCAAAGCCTTTGCTTACATCTCTTCTGTAGGTCCAAATATTCTGGACTGGAAAATTAATTTACCAAGAATATTTTTCTTTTTCAAAACCTGTTATTTTTATGCAGACTAATAATCTTCACTTTTGTGTATAAACTGGAATAATTTTAAATAGTATACTAAGAGTAGTAATGAATTATCATAAGATATGATTCACAATTATATGCTTATTTGTGTGTATTCTAATAGTATCATAGAATCATAGCCCTTCTTGATGTCCTTTGCCAGACTCAATTTCAAGTGGGCCTTGGCCTTCCTTGTCACATTCCCTGCATACCCTGGTGATGTTCCTATAGTCCTCCTACTTGGCCTGTCCTTTTTCCACATCCCACAAATTTCTTCATTGAGTTTAAGATTTACTATGATCTCCCTGCTCATCTATGTAGGTCTCCTGCCCCCTTTGCCTGATTTCTTCATCATGGGGATAATACTGGTCTTGGAGGAAGAAGTGCTCAAATATTGACCAGCTTTCTTGGACTTCATTCTCTTCTAAAGCCCTGGCCAATGAGATTCCTCTCAGTAGGTCTTCAAAGAGGCCAAAATTAGCTCTCTGGAAGTTTAGGGTTCTAATCCTGCTTACTGGTTTGCTCCCCCCATGCAGGATTCTGAGTTCTACCATCTCATGATCGCTACAGCCAAGGCTGTCCCCAACCTTTACGTCTCCAGCCAGTCCCTCCTGGATTATAAATACAAGGTCCAGCAACACACCTTTCCTTGCTGTCTCCTCCACTATTTGTAAAAAAAAGTTATATTCAATGATCTGGCCTGTATGTGCAGGGCCATGTTATCCCTTCAACAAGTATCTGTGTGGTTGAAGTCCCTCAGGAGAACCAGGGCCTGTGACCATGAGGCTATTTCTAGCTGCCCATAGAAGGCCTCATCAACTTACTCCTCCTGATCAGGTGGCCTATAGTAAACACCCATGACCATATCCCCTATATTAGCCTGTCCCTTAATTCTTACCCACAGACTCTCTACTCATCCACCAGTCCCTGGGTAGAGCTTGATACATTCCAGTTGCTGTCTCACATAAAGAGCAATTCCACCTCTCCTCTCTAACCTGTCCTTTCTGAAAAGTACCTAGTCATACATAACAACATTCCAGTCGTGATATATCCCACTATGTCTCAGTACTTGCAATGAGATCATGGCACTGTGATCACACATAAATTCCCAGTTCATCCTGTTTATTTCCTATGCTGCGCATGTTTGTATAACACAGCTCTGCTTAACATGGGGTGCCACTGCTTCGTAAGGTGATGAATGCCAAGACACCAGAGGTCAAGGTATCATGCCAGATTGCAACAGTTCTGTTCTGGAGAACTGAATGGACACCTGATTCTTTAAAATACCAATTAAATCCTTAAAATATAACAAGACTACACTGGCAGAAAAATTGCTGCTTCTTACTAAGGCTCTGGTCCATGAATGTGTTAACACATTGTCTTCTTGAAACTGTGTTCAACTCCTACATAATTTGTCTCAAAGTCAAAATCTAAGTATGTTTCTACTCAGATACCTGATCACAAATAAAAATTAAGAACATTAATATATGTCAGTAGGGTCAAGTAACCCCTTCTCAAACATTTTAATTAGCAAATGATTGTTTTGTTGATTTACTTTTAGAATTGCTTACTCCTTTCACCTCCTAATTTTATTAAATAAAAAATATATCCTTTCAAGATTGGAAATTTCTAGTTCAGCACAATATACTTGACATCTTCTGTGGATTAGACATCAAGACATCTTTCTTTTTGAAGTTCTTTAATTCTGGGTAACTAAATGGAGACTGACTTTTACATCTTCACACATCAGAAAGGATGTTTTCAAACTAACTTGCAGTAATACTGTTGGGTAAAGGATGGCTTTTGATTATATAACTGGAGGGGCCCACTGGCTTAAGTGCTTGCACCTAATGCCCCAAACACCCTGCCACTCATGACTGTCCAGCTTCGGGGAAAATCTCTTGGTGGTCCTCCTATATTGTAGTTTAATCCTAGAAAAGACCCGAGCCTGACCCTGCTTAGCTTCCAAGATCAGACAAGATCAGGTGTTCTCAGGGTGGCAAAACATAGAAAGCATATGCAGGAACAAACTGGTTCCCAGCAAAAGGAGCAGGATGCTCTCAAGGGCATTGAAAGGACATTCAAGATCTTTAACTTTTCCAGAATCTACTCCCACTGTAAATAGCCTGGTGGGGGAGCAGAGGGTGTGAAGGAATGTCTCCTTCTTAGGTTGACCACATCAATGGGAAAAAAAAGATACGTAATTGCTAAAAAATTTCATTAAATACCCCCCAAAGTGTAGAGGTGATGACCACGCTGGGAACACAAGCCAGACCAGTTTGACGATCAATTAGTCTATTGTATTACAAGTCATTACCATAAAGTACAGTGAAACAATAATCTTAGCCCAGGGCCCCCAGCTGATAAACACTGAAACAGCAAATACTGGCTGTAAGTAAGGTACGACATGCTGAAACTGTGAGATCAAGCGTAACAACTCTGAAGCAGAAAGTGAATCGAGTCAGTTTGCAGAGGTGAAAGCCATCCAGCTGGCCTTGGACATTGCTGAATGAGAAAAATGACCAGCACTTTATCTCTATACTGACTCATGGATGGTGGTAAATGCCCTGTGGGGGTGGTTGCAGCAATGGAAGCAGAGCAACTGGCAATGCGGAGGCAAACCCATCTGGGCTGCTGCACTGTGGCAAGATATCACTGCCCAGGTGCAGAACCTGGTAGTGAAGGTGGGCCACGTAGATGCCCATGTTGCCAAGAGTGGGGCCACTGAGGAACACCAGAACAAGAAGTGGATAAAGCTGCTAAGATTGAGGTGGCTCAGATGGACTTAGATTGGCAAAATAAGGGTGAATTACTTTTAGTCCGGTGGGTCCATGACACCTCAGGCCATCAAGGCAGAGATGCAACATATAGATGGGCTCGTGATGGAGGGGTGGACTTAACAATGGACACTATTGCCCAGGTTATTCATGAATGTGAAACATGTGCTGCAGTTAAGTAAGCCAAGTGGTTAAAGCCTCTCTTGTATGGAAGATGATGGCTGAAGTACAAGTATGGGGAGGCCTGGCAGACTGTCTATATCACACACTCACTGACCAGCCAAGTCAAGTGCCATATGCTTACCATGGTGGAAGCAACCACCGGATGGCTGGAAAAATGCACTGTGCCCCATGCCACTGCCCAGGACACTATCCTGGGCCTTCACAAACAAGTCTTGTGGCAACACAGCACCCCAGAAAGAATTGAGTTAGACAATGGGACTCATTTCAGAACAACCTTATAGACACTTAGGCCAAAGAGCATGGCATTGAGTGGGTATATCCCATCCCCTACCATGCACCAGCCTCTGGGAAAATCAAACAGTACAATGGGCTGTTAAAAACTACGCTGAGAGCAACGGGTGGTGGGACTTTCAAACACTGGGATACACATTTACCAAAAGCCACCTTGTTGGTCAACACGAGAGGATCTGCCAACAGGGCTGGCCCAGCCTAGTCAGAACTTTTACGTACTGTAGAGAGGGATAACGTTCCTGTGGTGCACATAAAGAATTTGTTGGGGAAGACAGTCTGGGTTATTCCTGCTTCAGGTAAAGGCAAACCCACTCATGGGGTTGCTTTTGCTCAGGGACCTGGATATACTTGGTGGGTAATGCGGGAAGATGGGGAAGTCCGCTCAAGGGGATTTAATTTTGGGGGAAAACAGCCAATGAACTCAATTGTATGCTGTTGCCTGCTATATAACACGTTTATAGCCCACCAGCTAGATGTCTTCAGGTCACCAGCAACCGACCCTGACTTCCTTCCCATCATCACCCCAACAAAGAATGAATTTGGATGAAACCAGATGAGCTCAGCGGTGACCAGACGAAGTTGGCAGTGTCATCAGCAGGCAACAATCCAACACTACACACGTTCCCTCCTGTCCTGAAAGACTGTTAGAAGAGATGGAGCCTGACATCATGGACTAGATGAGTTCAGCAACTTTATAGAGATTGATCCATGGACTAAGGAATGATATCTCTCTCTTTGGGTGTGGGTGAAGGTGTATATATATAAAAATATATATATGTATGACAAAAGCGATGGTATATTGAAAAATGATGGGGGATCTGAGGATGGTGTGAATGGTATGGAATAAAGGGTGGATACTGTCCTGGGTTAAGCTATAGCAGTCATTTTCTCTCCTTCTTAGTAGCTGGTGCAGTGCTGTGGTTTTGACTTTCAGCCTGGGGACAAAGCTGGTAACACTGATGTTTTTAGTTGTTGCTAAGTAATGTTTACTCTGACCAAGGACTTTCTCAGTCTCATGCTCTGCCAGGGAGGAGGGGAAGCTGGGAGGAAGCAGAGACAGGACACCTGACTCAAACTATCCAAAGGGGTATTCCATACCACAACACATCATACCCAGTATATAAACTGGGGAGAGTTACCTGGAAGGCCTAGATCACTGCTTGGGTCAGACTGGGTATTGGTTGGTGGGTTGTGAGCAATTATATCCTCTCCTCTTAATGATTTTCCTTATCATTATTATTATTACTGGTAGCAGTAGTGGTTTTGTATCATACCTTAGTTACTGGACTGTTCTTATCTCAACCTGTGGGAGTTACATTCTTCCTATTCTCCTCCCCATCTCTCCAGGATCAGGGGGAGGAAGAAGAAGAGTGAGTGAGCGACTGCATGGTTCCGAGTTACCAACTGGGCTTAAAGCATGAAAGCAGATTGTCAAGTTAGCATGTTTTAACATCTTAAGAGTCCTCAGCTAGAAAGTGTCAAATATCACACTTAAATATAGTAAGTGAACAAGTGTAAGGATATTTTCCAGAAAAAAGGCAAAGAAAGGGAAAGTGTGCTGATATAATTTTGAATGTGAGGAGGTCATTTATTGCTATTTACAGTTGTCTGAAAGGAGAACGTAAGCTGACTTGCTGCAGTTCTTCACTTGTGTTCTTCAGTTGTGTTTTCATGGACAATTCTCCAATTGGCAGTGTCGGCTTCAGCACTTGCCTATTCACTTTTTTCCTACCTAAAAAGAACTTGTTTATCACATAACCCTACAAAAAAAGCACAGCTGCAGAAGTGCTATATTAAAAATTATCTGACAAGAGAGTGTGGAGGACAAGGAAAGGGGAGTACTACTTTCAGTGGTAACAGCTTAGAGGAATTGTCAATAAGATGACACCCTCAGTGTAAATAAAAATGAAAAAAATAGCCTATAAATAAGCAATAAATTCTTATTATGTCTATTCTATTATTAAAGCTTCAGATGATGTGCTTTTTGTGACATATCTCTATGTATATATTAAAGAATAGCATTTGTAATATAGTCTGCAAAGGCATATTCCATTTCATAGTGCAATAGTTACAGCAGAAAACTTATTTAATTCCAAAGTCTGCATAGAGAAAGCAATGGAAGCTATGGTAAAAATACATGTTCAGATCATAGATACTTGCAAGACTTCAGTATAAGGTAAGCACGCCTTTGTCAGAAGTCCTGTAATTTTTCTTGTACTATGGTCACTGCTTGCTTATCCTCCTGTATTACCACAACAGTGGTCACCAAACCTTCCAATCTGAAGAAGAAATATGTGAAGCCAGACTTTATGCAATGCTTTCACCACCTTAGTATTGTCATTTCAGTTTGCTTTCAGACAAAGGGAACTACTGAGAGAGTAATACATCGTTGTATCCTTCTTTCACATGCAGGGGTCTATTTAATTTTTAACTATTTCACCTTTCTTCACTCCCTTTTTTAGACATCTATTAGGAAAAATCTATCAATCTGCCTTCAACTTAAGTGGCTGCTAAAATACAGTTGAGGCTTGTAAAATCATGATGAAAAAATAATTTGTTCCAAATCAAGACCTATTCACCAGGTCACCACAATCAGACTGGCTGTAATTATGTTGTATTTGATAACAGATTTCCATGTAAAGAAAGAAAAAAGGAAATTATCTAAAACATTTACTTGTGCATGCAAAATGCAGACAGGTACATAGTGGTTCAAGTCACATAACAAAGATAATTCCCCTGGCTATCACTCCATGCAATGTAAATGGCTTATTTGGCCAAGCTCATCATGAGTTATGCAGAGCAGAATATATATCATAACATGATACTTCATCTCCTATCATGCCTATGCTGCTGAACAATGATATAGTCAATGATTTAAAGTATTTTCTCTATTTCAATCCCTTTGAATTCAGAATTTAGTCCTCATGTCATGCATCCAAGCACTGTGTAGGTCTCTAGTGAGGCAGTCTTCCCAAGAAGAATACTATAAAAATTAGTGGAAAGACATGAGGAAAGACATTTCTGGAGGGTGCCAGGAAAAGACCTGCTGTGACCAGCTTGATCTCCCAAACTCCTTAACTGAAGAAGGCAAATCTTCCGTCATGGAGCTTCCAAAATGTCCAGCATCTTTTCTCTGAATATAGAGGGAAATAGGGACTTCCTTTGAGGAAACTGCTTCCCTGTGTAGATGAATGGATCCCATATGTCTTACATGATATCAGGCTCTCTGTATGTTTTTCTAGGGTAATCTAAATAGCCAGACAGGATTTCATTTTTAAGCTTTTGCTTTGGAAACAGGAAACCTTGAAAAAGCTGAAAACAGATTCGCTTAACAGACAACCTTGTTTTCATTCCATCCTTCCTTACTCCTGATATCCATGTATTCACCTCACCTTTGGTTGCTCTCTGTGACTCATTTGTTCCCCTGATGAGTAGGAGCCAACTCCTGATTTTAGGGCACAGAAATAGTGTTCTCTGATAAAGATTTAGATTAGCAAACTTGCAAGTATCTAAATCATTGAAGAGCAGAGGGAAACACCCTTTGACTCTAGAATGATTATAAGAACAACATGGGAATATCGGTTTTTCCATAATTAAGCCTTAAAGCTGTCATTCATTGTGTTGCTCCAGCAACAACAATCTATTGAAAAAGGAGAAAACTGCCAACAGCAATCAGGATGTGCACAAAGAGAAAACTGGAAGAATAGTCAAATTTACATCAGAAGAAATGATTCTTAACTGGTGTAGTTGTGTGTTGCTCTGAAGTCTATTGATACTGAGATATGGCCATTTATCCTATTTTAAAAATTAATTAGGAATCTCAGAAAAATATTTGCTGGAGCATAACAGATATTTTCCCCTTTAAAATACTGAAAGGAAAAAAATATGAGACAGTAGGGTAGTAAATGTGCTTGGTGCAGCATGCTCTGTCTCTCCAAAGTGTAGCACGAGTGATGCAAGGTTACTGCAGTATGTACACATTTCTTATTGGATATCAGAGAAAATAGGTGTGTAAAATCTATGTAATTTGGTAGTACATACATCACTACTGCCCTTGGGAGTACTGAATCATAAAGCTACGTATTTAGTAGACCAAAAGAATATTTCTCACCTTTTCACTGAGAAAATTCTATGGAAATGAGTGGGGGTTGGGAGACAAATCTTATAAATCAAGTATTACGATAACAGGCAAACTGTGCAGTTGCTGCAGAGACACAATGTATACCCTTTTTTTTATTCCATGACATTTTATTTTAACTGCCCCTCTCCCCCTAGTGTTTTTAGTACCAGTGTTAAATTACAGTAGCACTTTTATGGAAATACATGTGAGATTCACATGAATACCAAGTACGTTCATTATGATCAGTGCTGAATTCCAAATGAGAACAGCTTCTGTTTTTTTTTCTTCTCTGTGTTAACCTTCAAGGCAAGTCAACACACTTCAAACATCCTAGTCTGATTTTAATTTGGAAAACAGTCTTAAATATACCACTGCCAAGTCAGATCGACTCAAAACTGTGAGGAATGAAGGCGAGGAGGAGGGGGGGAGGCAGGACTGCCACAGCAAGGCGACATTGTGAGAGAAAGAGAGGTGAAAATGAGAGCTAACACCAGCTCCCCCGGGGTCTGCTGTAATCAGCAGACAAATGGTCTACACTCATAGCGTGCATTCATTCTTCAGCAACGGGCTGCCAACAAGAGCTTTCCTGTCTGTTTGGAAATACAGTACTAGCCTTCCTCTATTCAGATGCTTTGAAACAAAAAAGAACTGCTGACAAACACTGCTTTGGGCATTTGACACCGCTTTTTGATCTAGTTGCTCAGACAATGTAAAATGAACAAATTAGGAATCTATACAAAAGAGTCTCAGTCCCAGCTTGCTAAAATGTAAGCGTTTATAAAATGAGGGCTGGGGGTTTTTTCCCCCCTCTCTTTCTCTGAATTGTTTAAACCAAAAAAGTCCCTTCCTTTTTTTTTTTTCTACTGGTAAATGGATGTTTTCTTCAGCTTGTGTATTGTCGGTTTTTTAGATGCAAGTCTTTGTATGAAAAACATTGATATCACACATACCAAATATACTTACATATTCAGCATCTAGATATATTTATAATTTGTGTGGCTCCTAGCTGTGTGCTTTGGATTGTGAAATGAGAAGATTTTCTTTCAGAATCTTTTACAGGATTTTTTGCTTTCCTAGGAGGATTCCACACTTAATTAAGTTAACTTTCACTTTTAGTGCAACAAAAATACCTTTCTGTCAGTGAAATGCCCATAACCATGGCAAATGGCTCTATAGCAGCACAACTGTTCTTTTTTTTAAGTACATTATTTTTCAAATGTACTTTTATAACAACATATTGTGTATTGGGCACTGTTGAGCTTCTCTGTAAAGTTACTTCACTTTACTTTGGACATGTTATGTGTGCTTATGTAAATGTCCAAAAGCTTCTCCTTTGCAACCACATCTCATTTTAGAGAGTGAGGAAAATTAGGCTGTTAACATACAGCCAAAAGCAGGCATCTTAACAATAGCCCTGAAAACTCATCATGAAATTAGGTATTTTTTTTTAATTCAGTGATCCAGATGTATTCATTGATGGAACAGCAAACCATTTCTGAGATCACTAATACCCTAATATATAATTGCAGGATAGCAGCTACTTATCCATTACATTCAGCTGTGCTGCCAGTGCTCCCTAGTTTAATTATCAGTCTGCCTAAAAAATTCTATTTTTCCCTTTTCCCTCTCTTTCTGCAACAGCAAAATGAAATTTCAGTCACAGTTTGCATTATAATACCTTATCATAAATCCACGGTTTAGGATGAATGATTATAGTCATAAGTGCCTACTGATGAAAAACATTTACAATGTGCAACTGTTCCCTGATGGTTCCAGCTCTGATGGAAAAGAATGTGCAAGTGTGGAAGTTCATCACCATTTCCTGATCTGGCTGTGATAAAGAGGCAGACAAAAAACAGTCTGCTTTTCACCTGTGAGTATCCTACTTCTAAGCAACCTTAAAATCTCACAACAATGTAACCACAAAGGCACAAGGACTTTGCAAAAAATGTTCCAAGGAAAGGGTCAACGGAGCCAGTGAATAAAAACTCTGTGATTCTAGTGAATGAGATCCCAGCTGTGTCCCACCTGCTTGTTCTTTTGGATGATCAAGCCCATGCTCACAGATATGAACAACAGAGAGGAACTTGTTCTAGATGTGGTTTTTTATGTGGTGCATATATAAGAACAGTGCAGAGGAAGGGCAGAGCATGGATTGTAGATCAAAGGAAAATGTTTTTTCTTTCCTGTTTTTTAGTGAATGCTGTGATTTCCATAGGTGCTGGATTTGCAGTCTCAGAGGCTGCGTTCACACTCAGCAAGAGGAGAGGCACAAAGAACACAGTGGAAACAAAGCTTCCTATGCCAATGGCTTCTACTCCACGTGGGGAGGACTTGTGTTTGCATTTGTCATGGTAGGCAGACTCCAGAACTCAGTATTTGCCTTGTCCAGCTGTGGAGTAGGATACTAGTTGCTAAGGTAGAGTACAGCTTCTAAGGTCTTTCTCTTTCCTCTGTACAGGTGGCATATAGGTAGGTAGGCAGGTAAATAGATTAGATAGATAGATGCATAGATAGATAGATAGATAGATAGATAGATAGAGTGTTTATGTTACTACTGTTACTACATGCAGATAGCCCCTCAATACCCCAGGAATGGACAACATATAGTTAATATCAGAAGTGATTCATAGCTAAAACTTTTTTCACTTCTTAATATTAGTCACCTATATATTTCAGTCCCTCTGGGAGCCCTGAAACATGCTGCCATAGCAGAGAGGCTGTAGAGCAGAGACAGGAAGTTCTGCATCCATGGGTTTCTTTCAGATACCCTCATAGATTTTGAAATTCAGATCCAATGGATCTTTGTGTGGATGTACTATGAAAGTCACTGCTAATAAGACTTTATTGTTCTCATGATGTATTTAGTACTTCACTAACAACAAGTTATTTTGGGTAATAAAATAGAATATTTGCTCTGCTAGCTATGTCACCAAAATAAGCAAATGTTTTATCTATTTTCTAGAAACAACATAAATCTGACGTAAGAACTGTTATCAGAGAATATTGTCTTCCAAAGCATTTGTGAGTAGATAATCTACCGAGGCTAAGGTTACGATGATTATCTGCTGCACCCTTCCGTGATCAGCTCACAAACATTGTATCAATGGCGAGAAGCAATCCAGTTCAGACTTTTTTATTCAATAGCACATCCGAACTGCTGAGGTTTGATATTCAGAAGTGTGTGACACAGTCTGAGGGCAAAACATAAGAAAAGCATGCTGTCTTTATGGGAAGAAAACTGTTTCAGTAGAGTTTGAGGCAACGGGAAGTTGTCTCATGCTTTCCCAGAAATTGACTTCCCTTCCTTGCACCTTTGCTGCCTAGAGATGGCAAGCACTCATCTTGATGGCCGTCACTGTTAACAGGAACAAATTCCTAATTTGCAGCATAGATTTTCCACAGCACTGTCTGAATACAGCAGTTACTGCTGGATGGAGAATGAATTGCAACAGCCATGCTACTGGTTTGGTCTCCTGCCTCTTTGTAGTCACCTCAGGGAAGAAATTCTGCCATCTTTAATCTCAGCAGAGAAGATAGTCTGTTATCAAAATTATGCGAGTCCCTCCCACACAAGATGTAAATGGTAAATCACAGTCAAGTGCTATCACTGCAGAAAGGATGCGTTTGAGAACTGGCCTGTGAAGTGAAACCTGCAGATGACTTTGACTACAGCTTCTTCCTTGTATTTAAATTGTCCTGGTTGCTTCATTTATTCTGAACACATCTCCAGGGCAGATAAGAACTGATGAACAGGACTATGACTGCTGATATTGCAGAAGGATTGACATTTTAAAGGTAAACATTGAGACTTTTCATCCAGAAGATGCAACAACTGCTACAGATACTGATATAACTTCTGACAGACAGTGAAGAGTGATGTGTAATGTCAGTTCAAGATGAAAGGCTACAGTGTAGTTAAAAGTAATACACTGAATGTGAACCACAAGCCAGAACTCAGATGCCCTGGATCTGTTGTTCTGGAAAAATGACCTAACTAAACGCTAGGGATGATATCAAATACCCTGTCAAATTTCAGGACAATGAATTGGTGATCTGGTTCTCCCATCTACTATGAGGGCTGCAGAATTGCTGCCAAAACAGTTGCTGAAGAAATAATTTGCGAAGCAGGGCTAGTTGGACAACATAATACTCTGTCCAAGCCCCTGAAATCCTCCCATCTCCTGTGAAATGGATCCTGCAAAAACATGCTGCAGCTGGAGTGGTTTCTTTGCCAGGCGAAGGCAGGTCATATTTGTAAGTGTACAGAGCTCCAGAAACATTGCTAGTCAGTGTTGAGCTTGACAGTGGTTAGAGGGAGACTCCAAGGGTCCATATCTCCATTTAGAATAAATCTTAATGTAAGTTTGATAACTTTATTTTGTGGATTGGCATCCAGGTTGTGTAACCTTGACTAAGAGGTGCCAGATCCGCTGCTGGATTACTGCTCTGTCATTACCAGAAGCAGTTAAGTTGCAAGGAGATTTGGTTTGGAATAAGCCTCCGAATTTGCAAAAGTTTAAAGCTTAATAAACTTTCTATGACAAAAAAGCCACATTGAAAGGAGAAGAATAGCTCAATTCCTTTGTACTTCCACTCCAGCCAAATACCATAATGCAGAGAAAAAGAAAGACGAAACAACATAGAAAGTGAATTTAACTAATGCAAGCAATACAGAAATATTGTACCTCAGTTCAGTTGTATATAGCAACAAATTTTCCACATAGTTTTCATTTTATACTACATCTTTTTTCCCAGTCCCAATTAATGTATAATTGGATTCCTTTTCTCTAACTTTGTAAGATGCAGACACCACATTGTACAAAAAACAAGGGAAAATAAATAACCAGAAATCAAAACTGTAAATCTCAGGTTGTTGTGACGCAGCTGGGAGATTGCTTTAACTTTTGAATCTAATAATATTTGCTTCTCTCATTTTATGGGTATTAATTTTTTTTTTATTTTCCATTAAACTTCATTTGACTCTGCCTAACTTTATTAGTCTGTGATATTTTTACCAAAGTATGATCTAGAAAGATTTAGCTATTATCAACATGAACATAAATTAATAATTTAAAGAGAACTACTTGAATACATAGTTTACTCACTTCATGGGGTGTTTTCTTAACCTTTGACACCACTGTTTAATGTGAAGTATTTAATGAGAGCTTCCAAAAGGAGAACTATCCAGCAGTAAATGTCTTTGGTTTTAAAATATATGAGTTCAAGGGACAGCAGTACTTTAATAATAAGTACTATTTTAAATCATTAGCCACAGTATGTTTTAGTGGGAAATTTCTTTTATATGTTAATATTAGTCATTGCATAATGTTTTCCACACTTTTGTGTGTGCTTCCCAAATGTTTGTGTTAAGAACAATAAATCTCTCTGATTCATGAGCAATATATGCTGATACTGTTCTTTTATAGAAAGTCTTCAATTTATTATTCTTTCTGTTTCTGTGAAGTTTCCTGTGAATGAACACACCACTCCAAAAAGCTTGTAGGAAGAGATAGATTTTGCTATGTCTTTTTTAATTTTCTCCTAAAAACATAAACAATAATAAAAAATATTTTAATAGTTAGAAGGCAATATTTCTATTGCTTCAATAAATTAAAAAGATTTACACCTCCCCTTGTGGAGCCCATAGCTGGTGTCTACAAGACTGCTCTGATATTTTGATTTATTCATAAGAAATAAATAAGTCTTCAGCAACTGAAAGAAGAAAGCTGTTTTCTGGAGGAAGCAATATTTTCAGGTCTGTCAAGCTCTCTTACTTTCATTTTTGTTTGCTTACTTACTTGCTTTTCTCTTGTTTTCTCTACTTCCTTTTTAATACTCATACCGCTGAGTCAAGGTTAAAGAACAGCTGGCACCATCGAGGCTTTCCAGTCTCGTTTTGTGGCTCTTCCTTGCTTCTACTCTTGACACTGATCAGTGTATCAAATGCTTAGTTGTGGAACAACCATAATGGGTTTTGAACTGTGTGCAGCCATGGGGATTTCTCCAGAGGGCAAAATTAATTCTACACATGAGCCCCCCTCTCCCTCCCATTCCTCCTGCATTTTAGTAGCAAGCTCAGAATGATTCACTTGAAGAATAACTTAAAAATATATTTGACAAAATAACATATTATTGCAGCATTTCCTGTCAGTCACCCAGTTAGAGTATACCATATGTAAATCTTCTAACAGAAAGAATTAGTTATATTTAAAGTAAACCCACTTTTGCATGATGTGTAAGTATTTTAAATAGGCTGCTTTTTATAGGCTCCAGTTTAAGAAGCAGGTATTTGTACGCAGATATCAAAAGTGACATAGACTATGTGCTTTTCCCATCATATCCAATGAGTTATTTAAATTCACAGTTAAGTGACCAGAGCTAAAAAACGCAGAGTTGAATAATTATTTAAATATCAAACTGACACTTGGTGATGGGAGGTTATACTGAACAGAACAGAATTACCCACATGTATAGGTCCCTATGTGTATAGGTGCTTTTCAGAATAAGAAGCTTCAGGTCTTTTCTGAAATACAGCAGTCAATACTTTTGCTATTTCAGACAATGAGCTGCAGCACAGAAGCCCTAGTCAGCTTAAGCTATAGGTAGTCTCATATCAAAACCAGCAACTGATGAACAGCAGAAGTTAATTTTCTGATATACAGAATCCTATATGCAAAAAAAAATTCATGTTGCATGCATGGTATGTTTCATATGTGTACTGACCAAAAAAAAAAAATAAATAAATCAGTAGAATGGAACACTAGAGAATGAAAATAAGAAGCCACCAATGACATGTTATTTTCAGGAAATAATAAGACTGAGTTTCACCAAGGTCAGGATAAGAATACTAATTCATAAGAAAGTGTCTTTCTTGTTTGGTAAAACTGACATTTCTTTATTTAGTAAATTTGCAGGTTTTGACAGCTGAAGCCTGTTGAAATGGGATTAGACTGAAATAGAAAGTATTTTTAGCTATATTGCTAATATGAGTAAAGAGCAAATAATGTTGGTAGGAGAAAAGGGGATCAGAAGTAAAATAATTTAGACCTTCTGACACCAAGTAGGTGGGGATTATATAAATATAGAGAAAAGCTTCTTTTAAGAAACACCACCAACAGCTAGGCAACTACATCACTTCATAAATGTCTTTTTGTTTACAGGTACAGTTCCATTATCAGCCGAAAAAAGATTTCAAGAAACCAGAAGTTGCCCATTATTTCATATAGGACACTGTCAACATGAGCACTGACTTACTAAAGCTGCTTCACAGTCCTGACAATTTGTTGTCATGTAATTTATTTTTTTGTTGTTGTTGTTTCTTTCCCAATCATGATGTATTCATTCCCAGAGGACAAGAGCAAGAAGGCAAGATAAATTCTACCTTTCTCAGAAATTTTCCTTAACGACAATTTTACTATAGTCATATAAATTTTTTATTGTTTTTGGTTTTGTTGGGTTTTTTTTTTTAATGTATGCTCTTCATGAATACAGTGGAGATGAATAGCTCTGGAAAACAAATTCTTCACCTTTTCTACACAAGAAAAATAGCTGCTGGACATTTTTTAATGGAGCTTTGCCTGCCTCCTCTCTGACTTGAAGTGATTGGTCCATGGGTCAAAAATGTAGTCATCTCGGCTAAGACTGCACCAAAAGACTATCATCTGTGAAGGTGCTTATCACTCTTGCCTCAAAGGAAACCAGCTCAAGCCATCAACTCATTCTAAAGGAGCACAGACTGATCCTCTGATGGTAATGACTCTTGATTCACTAGTGACTTAAACTTGAATCAAGCCAGTGATCCAGAGTGAAAGGCCCCATAAACCCTTAGCAGTTCACTGAGCCATTCAGGACTTCAGGGAGAAGGGAAGGGGGAAAAGGATCCCCAGAAAAAGGCCTAAAATTTGCAAAGGTTTTACTAAGAATTTACTAAGAGTTTACTAAGCTTTATCTAGCTTTATCTACTACACTGTCAGAATTCACTACTCCAGATTCCATGAGTGAGTTCATAGAATCATAGAATAGTAGAATTATAGAAAAGGGTTGGAAAGGACTTTAAGATAATCTGGTTTCGTCGTCTCTGCCCTGGGCAGGGATACCTTCCACTAGATCAGGTTGCTCATCCAACCTGGCCTTGAACACCACCAGGGATGGATTCTTCACAGCTTCCTTGGGCAGCCTGTTCCAGTGCCTCACCACTCTTGCAATAAAAAATTTCTTCCTTATATCCAATCTGAATATCCCCTGTTTAAGTGTGAACCCATTAATCCTCATCCTACCATCGCAGTCCCTGATGAAGAGTCCCTCTCCAGCATCCTTGTAGGCTCCCTTCAGATACTGGAAGGCTGCTATGAGGTCTCCACACAGTCTTCTCTTCTCCAGGCTGAACAGCCCCAACTTTCTCAGCCTGTCTTCATATGGGAGGTGCTCCAGCCCTCTGATCATCCTCATGGCCCTCCTCTGGACTTGCTCCAACAGCTCCATGTCCTTCTTATGTTGAGGACACCAGAACTGTACACAATACTCCAAGTGAGGTCTCACAAGAGCAGAGTAGAGGGGCAGGATCACCCCCTTTGACCTGCTGGTCACGCTCCTTTTGATGCAGCCCAGGATATGGTTGGCTTTCTGGGCTGCAAGCGCACACTGAAGCCGGCTCATGTTCAGTTTCTCATCAACCACCACCCCCAAGTCCTTCTCCACAGGGCTGCTCTGAATCTCTTCTCCATCCAGCCTGTAGCTGTGCCTGGGGTTGTGCCGAGCCAGGTGTAGGACCTTGCACTCAGCCTTGTTGAACTTCATGAGGTTGGCAGTGGCCCACCTCTTCAGCTGCCAAGGTCCTTCTGGATCCCATCCCTTCCCTCCAGCGTATTAATTGAACCACACAGCTTATTGTCATCAGCAAACTTGCTGAGAGTGCATCAATCCCACTGTCACCAGCAAAGATGTTGAACAGGATTGGTCCCAACAGCCACCCCTGAGAGATATCACTGGTCACTGGTCTCCACATGAAGCTATTGACCACAACTCTCTGCCTGCAGCCACTCAGCTACTTTCTTATCCACTGAGTGGCCCATCCATCAAATTCATGTCTCTCCAGTTCTGAGACAAGGATGTCGCGCAGGACAGTGTCAAACGCTTTGCACAATTACAGGTAGATGATGTCAGTTTCTCTGCCACTACCCATCAGTTCTGTAGCCCCATTGTAGGAGGCCACCACACATCTCTAATTGCTCTTGTTTATTCCCCATACTACAGGCATTTATATAGAAGCATTTGAGTCAAGTTCTGAATAAAGCCGACTCATTGACTGGAGCAGCTGAAATAGCTCTGCATTGCTCTGAGCATTCACTGCAGGTTCTGGCAACCGTCTGGTAGAGCCTGGGTAGATCGGTGCCCCCTACCCCAGCAAATCTCTTTTAATTGCCTGGTCAGCCTGGCAAGTCTCGGTAGGTACAGAATGCAACGACAAATATGAACATTACAAATAGATATGGATTGAAGCAAAATATATTTTTTAAAAATTCATAATTTCATGAGGCAAAGCATTTTAGAAACAAAGAACTATCACCCATTTGAAGGATTTGAAATATTGATATGCTAAAATATTCATGTGAACAGAAAAAGAACTTCTCAAATATTCCTGCATATTTATTTCACCATAATGTGTGGACTTTTTTCATTTTAGTCCTGACATTTGCCATTCATCTGAAGCAGAACATAGGTGTCTGTATATGCATTCATATATGCCCATATATAAATGTATCTCTTGTACCACTGAAAATATAATCAATGGTTTTACTAATCTTGCAAATAGTAACAGTTATTATCACTTAGTAATACATAGTAATACATAGTATATTATGAGCTAATTTTTCCTTCATTTATTGCTTCACTACAATTCTTATCATTTCGCTCTTAGATGCTGAGTATTTCTCACTTTTAGAGAAGTTACTTGTTTTGTTTGTTTCTTATTTTTCTAGATGATCTGCCATTATAAGTGTTTGTCTATAGTGATAGCACCGTTTTCTTTGTTACCCCACTTTATCTAACCCCAGCATTTTCTACTCTCTCACAGAACTTTTCTGAATTTCATACAGGAGCAAAGACAAATTATGAATTTAGACTAAGAAATTTTATATTATTTTTAATTCCTGCATTGATTTTTCATTTATAGCACTGCATCAACTGACATGGAGCTGAAGTTATTAACAATTAGTGTCTTTCTCAGATTTGTCCCTCTCTAATAAAAACTAATTCTCCAAACTTCTGGATTTTAAAGCCTTGGGCTAGACCACCAAGTTAATTGCTAAATTAATCTAACTTTCCAGACTCTGCGAATATACAGCTGTTTTTCAGTTTTAGGGGAAGAAAATTAATAAAGTAATCCAAAAGATATATGCAAAAGGACATCTTTCACTGGCCATTAAGGTCTAGAAGATTTAAAGTTTCATGTTTTCAACAGTAATCTTTGATATTAGTCCCTAAAAACTGCATTTCTTGTTTAATGTCTCAGGTTAAAAGAAAATCAAACAATTCACTTGAGATTTATTCTAATAAAAGTTAACTACTGACCTCTCTATCTATTCTATAGGCTACTGTTAACCTTGTCTGCAAGAGGGTGGTGATTTTGATAGTTTTGATTGTTAATGGCCTTTGAACGCAGCAGTCTCAGACCACTTACTTCCCAGGGTACCACGTCTCAGACTTTTCCAGATGGGAAAATGATAAGAAGATGAAGAAGATAGCAGGTTGTTCTTAAGGCAGCCTTGAGAAAATTGCTGCAAAGTGAATCGTGCAGGACTGCAGTACTTTACCCAGCATTTTTCTGTTTTAATTTATCAAGCCAAAGCTTGTTGACATGAAAGTGAATGAAATGCCTGTGCAGTATGCTCTAAGAAGCCAGCTCAGCTGGAAATAAAAAACTAGATCCAGGAAGTATTCTGCATAATGGTGCTCTCCATAACATTTTATATTTATCTACTACATGCTCAGATCCCATCAATAAATTCAGTTGTAAAATAAGTGAAAAATTAGGTCTTTGAAATTTACCAATTTTTTTTTAATGCTTATAATCAATGAAATCTAGCTAATATTAGTGTTATTTCTTCACTTGGCTATGCAGATCTACACACACTTGTCTATATAATGAACTCATCAATTCGACATAGGTGAGATACCTTTCTAAACGAGGAGAGTAGATTCAAATGAGCACAGCAGTGCTGTTAATAAATTTCAAGTTATATTCCAAATCTCCTAAGCAAGGGAAAGGAAAAAAAAAAAAGAAATATGTTTTTGCCCACAGTCATCCATCTTTGGAAATCTTCCCTAGTTACTGGTAGCCAAATCTACATCATCTTTGTGCAGGTAAGACATGTTTAGGAATCATGAGATTTAACAGTATGCATTTCAAACTGCCCTGTTTTGTTTTTTGTACCCATGTCTTCCAGAATTTAGTGTTTCAAATTCTGTGGCTCTGATAGCTAGAAAATTACTATACATTGCAACGAACCTCACTGTTTATTATAATACTGCTTCATGGCTCCCAGTGCTGTAATTATGAGAACCACACTAAATGCTCCATGACTGACAGTAGAACCACTGGAGAAAAGCAATAAAATACGACTCTGAACAATTTCCTTAGGGTTGGGAGAACAGATACATGTTTCACCTGCTTTTCCTTCTTACCCTGTTGCTCGCTGTCTTTGCAGGAACCATGGAAAGCACTAAACAGTGAAAGAGATGCAGAGTACATCCCTTTGTTGAATAGATTATGATGGTATTAGTGTCATGTCTGAAGAAGGAGAATCTTGACAGTGGCCTTAGGGAGGTCTGCACTGTATAGTACAAGGGTTGGTGAAATAACTCATGCTTTACTTCTTGTAATATACAGTATGAATATAGCCAGCCTTGAACAGCATGGACTGCACAGCTTGTCATCAGGATCCATATTGCTCCTAGTTGACCAAGGCAGGAAAGAAACAGTCCCTTATAACCTAGGTCAGTAGATTTGCAGTAGAGAGGACCTGGTTAGGAGGTAGCTACTATTAATTTTGACACGATTTCTGATTATTGCAAATTGCTCAGAAAGAGAACTGTTAAGTAGTTTATAAGCATTTATTCAAACTTAAATAAAATATTTGTCAAATGGTAGTCCATATATTTCATACCAAAAAAAAAACCCAACAACACACTGAAATTTTAGTGGTGTAGGCAAGATAATTACAGGAAAGCTTCACTCCTGAAAACTTGTTCTAGATGTATGATATGATATCTAGATGATATCATATCCTAGGTACTAATATATGACAAAATCCTTTTGCTCTTAGTGCTGTCACATTTGTGTGAGATGAAGGTTTTTGTCTCACCCACAGAGACGATAGGATGACACTTCAGTTGGAAAGTGACATAGTTGGGAACATTTATGAATAATTTAGTATGTCCTCCCCACTCATCTTTTTATATGTTCTCCAAGTCATTATTTTATTTATTATTTATTAAGGACTGACATTGTGCTGAGAGCTATACAGAATAGAGAACACAAAGTCCTTGCCCTTGTGGATCTTACACAACAAGAAACATAGAAAGCTCTTTTCCATACTGCTTATAAGATAATAACCACAGTCTGGCTGTGCTCCAGACTTTTTCCTCTCTTGGAGTTTGCCTTTGCGAACAAATATAACAATAACATTAATAACAAAATATCTCAGCATGAATGTTCTGTTAAACTTGGCTGTTTTTAAGGTTCTTCTTACTCTGAGACCTTCACATCCTGTTCTAATTTCCTTTTCTTCTTATCACATTGGACTAAAGTTAGTAGAATAGAATTCTATCTCTGTGTCTTTCTTTCCAGGGAACTGAAACTTGTTACCCTTTTACAAAACAACAGTATTCCCTCATATTCCATAATTTTCTTAATTGCTTATTTTTTTCTATGTCTCTTTTTTTGGGGAGGTTTGGTTTTTTGGGTTTGTTTGGTTGTTTTTGGTTTTTTTTTTTTGGTCTTCATTTGCACATGCGTTTCAAATTGCTTATGACCAACTGGATTGAAAGTCTTTACCTTTGGTTGCAGAACTATTGCACTGCAGACCCTCAGGTTCGTAACACACATACAAAGAGGCAATACAGATTCTTTGAAGAATTTGTCCATACAGTCCCTTACTGATACAGGATTTACTTGCTGATTTTTATTAATCTAGAAAACCTTTTCTTATTATGTTACCTGTATTAGCTTGTTGGACATGAAACATAGGACCAACTTTGTCAAAAGACAGAAAGAATCCTGTTTAGGATTAAGTAATCACCTATTGCTTGATATTAGGATTTTAATTCCTTTATCATTTTCTACTGAAATATTTAATGAATTTTATCTTTCAGGATATCTGATTTTCAAGTATGTGATTTTTACCAGTTCACATTCAGACAGTTTCTGATCAGTCACAGGATATGTTGAAGATATATTCACAGTGTATGTCTTGGTGTAACAGGTGTACTTCCCTGTAAGACATTTACTTTTAGAGGAACTGATGCCTAAGGAAAAATATCCCATTACAGACAGTGATGCTCATGTGTTTCATCCATATGGTGAATTTTTCTCCTTCAATCATTATATTTCCTGCTGGAAATCAGTCTTTCCGAGGATATTACAGTATTTTCTACAGTAATTATGATGCTGCTTACATGGACTTTGTGGAAGACTAAATGAGAATATGAAACCAAACCATCCAAATTTGATTTAGTCTTGAGGGTTAAATAAACCTGAGGTAGGCACAGGAATCAGTAAAAGACTATTTGACAAGTAATTTTTTTGAACCTTCAATTATGAAAAGAGAAAAAGTTTTCACCATTTTCACCCCAAACCTGGCATTGCACAAGTGCACATTTAAGGGGAAATCTAAACTGCAATTGCAATTTTTACACAAAATAATCCCACTAGGTTGTCCAACAGCAACAAATCAGTGATGAAGAGTAAGAGACAAGATGATGGAAAGGAGGGATTTGCAGGGCCCAGTGTAGTCTCAGTGTCTCAGTGCAATGAGAACAAGATGAATGTGCATGAAGCCTAATTATCTGAGAGTGAAAGGTCATCAAAATCAATTTACAGCATGATGTACAAAGGTCATTATCTGACTCAAATTTTCTATGCCCATTTAAAACACAATAAAAAATAAAGTGGTTGCTTTAATAACTATGATTAGTAAAGAAAAAAGGCATATCATTGAGCCATCTGTTTAAACATTTGTGCTACCTTAGTTTTTATTCAAAATATTGCAAATAATGAGAGGTGGCATTTTTTTTTGGAAGGCAGTGTTTCTGAAACAGACTCCATTCATTTTCAGGATCTATAATGCTGGCAAAATTGAAAGCATCTCTCAAAAATTATAGACCTTCAAAATCAACAGTTTAATATTTATAATTTATTTCTGTTTTTATTACAGAACACTTCATTATTATTTTTATTTCAGTTTATGGCACAAGATAGACTATAATACATCATTTTCTTATCTGTGGTTAAATTCCTTACTCAGGGGTGCAGATTGCCTGTTTTATTTTGCCTATTTTGTTATAGCATCCCAGTGATAAAGCAACTTTTGTGCAAGCAAACACACATCTGTATAGCCAGCGGAGAAGATATTACAACAGCAACACCGAAACCTAAAAGAATACTCAGAAATCTATTTATGGTTCTTCTAAAAGTAATATAATCCATAGTGCAATAGGGAAATGAGCAGATCTGACAGAAGAAGATGGTTACTGCAAGGTTTTCTTATGAAGATTTTTGTCAGTTAGGACATCAGAGATAAGAAGTTCATACATAGAGCTGTCATCCAACAGGAACTAGTTGCTCGTCTGAGCATGATCTTTCAAAATTTCAGAAAATTGAACATTAATTTCCTTATGTGTTTGCTTCCCTTTTTTTTCAGACACACAGACTCTCTTTTCTCAATCCCCTATGAAGAAAAAACACTTGAAGAAGATGAAGGACCCAGCTGAATAAGGGGTGAAAAATGTCCAGTGTCCAGTAATTAAATACTTTTATACAGAGATGATGTATTTTTTCAGCTTTCCCGCTTTGTCTGTATTGTGCTTTCCAGGACATTAGAAGATCATATGAAAAGAAGAAAATAAATTTCCTATCCACACAGACAGCAAGCCTGGAAGTGCCACTGTGCCAATAGCCCTTTGGCACAGGCCATCCTCGTGCAAGCTATGCAGTGGCTGCATGCAGAGTAAGCAGCAAGATCAAGAACATATCGTGCTCACAGCCACTCCTTCCTTCAGCACCTTTGTAGACAGAATCTCTGATTTCTTGATACCTTATGTTTATTCTGTATCACCTAGAAAAGGCAACAAAATAGATACTGAGAAACTTGTTTCTTTCCCACATAGTATACAGCCTCTGAAACCATTATGTTATTCAATATTAATATGTTAATAACTAGTCATCACACTTCAAACCCTAAACAAAAGACTTTGTTTCCGCCTGTATTTTCTTCCAATTTTCTTTCTTCTTCTTGTGTTTTTTCAATCCTCAGCTCAAAAGTTTTTGCCCAAATAAGATGCTGATGTAAATTCATTAACATCTTTCTTTTTCTACAAATTAAAAAGGACTAAGATGTGCTTTACTTTCCTTCAAAGACATTTTTGTGGATGAGGTGACCACCACAGGATATTTCCCTTAAAGCTAGTTAAGGAAATCTTCCTGCCAATGAAATGAGATTCAGCATTGCTAATGGGAAGATATGAATACCCAGTATTTATTTTACAATTTGTTAATAATGAAGCAGACCGAGAGCATGATTGGTTGAATGCACTTGGAATAACAATAAAGGTCAGGGCAGCTGCTGAAAGATATTTTTCATGTTTCTTCTAACTGATGTTTGTTTCTCACGTCCTTTGTGTGCGTTTCTTGAATTAGTGTAGCATTCTCTGAAGGTAAATCAAGCTAATTCTCCCCTCCTGACAGGTGCATTCTTGATGATACTCGAGGAATAGTTACAGCTTTGAAACTTGGTGCCCGTGAAAAGGCTGCACTGGGCTGGACTTGATCTAGGTCTCAGGCTGAGGTTGACTGCTTTGCCTCTACGCCCAGAGCCAGCTCTGGTGAGTTGCAGCTCTGGGCCACATAGCGTCTGCAGGTGCTGTGCCTGACCTAACATCAGGCTTTTGAAAGCCCAATGCCTCCTCATAAAATGACTGCTTGGACATCAGAGTTCATACACTCCTAGCTGGCTTAGGTTGCCACATTGCTGGCAGCAAACTCTGCTGAAGTAGGACTCTGCTTTGAGCAGGTAGTGGTGAAATCACTGTGGTGGATTTGAGTTACGGTCTCAGTGACAAACAGACAGCCAGAATGGGGGAAAAATGTTGGCTGAGTGAACTCAAAAGCAGACAGGACATAATCTCACCCACAGTGATGATGTGAAAATTAAGTCTGTATGTTGATTGAAGAGTATTAGAAAACAACTTAAAACTATAACAATAGTTCTTATATCATAGTGCATTAAAGCTCTGTGGTTTGGGGATTTTCATGGGGTTGTATTTTTGTTGGTTTGGTTTGGTTTTTTTTTTACGGTACTGGCTGTACCTGTTACTGAGTACTAATGAGCTACAGTTCCTGTACCAAATGAGTATCATTACAGGAACTAGCAGTGTATTTAATTTCCCTTCTGATAGAGATCAATGGAAGTTTTGCCTTTTAATTTGAAGATTATTTCACTTTAGTTATTAACAAAACAATGCCATAAATTGTAAGTTTTGAGTGCTCCAATTACAACTGCAGAGGTGACAGCCTAACCGTATGCTCCACCACTGAATGAAGTCCTTCCTATACAACTATGCAAATGGTCAACTTTATGGAAATTACAATGGTCAGTGTTTGGTCAACTTTAATTGGCTGCCACTAGGGCATGAACATAATTCAGTTATTGACAAAATTAAATGGGATTTCTCAGTAAATATTATATAGTATCCTAATATTTAACCCCCATGAGATAGCCTGGACTCTAACCCCCGTTTTCTCCCTTTGTCTCCAGTTTTAAGATTTCCCTTACACATTAGAAAATAAATTCTGAGTCCTGTGAAGCTGTTTTTTACTAGCATTTGCTTATATTGTGCCTCTTTTCACTTCTTATCTGCTGACTATAAAATCTGTGTTTCTCTTGCCTCTGAACAAAATTTGATTCTGCATAGATCCCATCAGGTTTACAACCAGTTCTGTCTAAAACAAAGCATTTTGCAAATATCGTAAGATTTTACATTTGTCTGTCTGTTTGAAGAGAAGTTAGAATTGCTGCTGTCCTTGAAGTGGAAGGGCTTACACGAATGCTAATTTAACTGGCTCACTGCCTTTCAACTAAGGTCACAGTGTTACTTCCTGTATCCTGTTTTCTGGTCTATTTCAAGCTTCACATCAATTGTTGACATTGAATTTGCTGATGAACGTGCCCTAAGAGGACCATAAACCAATTTGTGGAGCAAATTAGAAGGTCATGGAAGCAATGACATACCCAGTGATTTTCCACTCTCTGTCTCGCGCATGTATCTTAATTTCCAGAGAGCTGCATTACAAAATGAAAAGAGTTAATCGCCACTGTGTTGTGTTCCCTTCCCCCCTTCTGTTAGGTTTCAGTATACTAGTTCAATAAAAGGAAAAAAGAACACTATTCACTAGAAAACAGTTATTCAGGTACAATAATTTGTACTTTATGTCATATTATAATGGTGAGCGTAAATTTTCCTTTGAACCATGATTTATTAACACTTTTTTTCCACAGAGTTACATCAAAAGACTCTATAAATAAGTGATGTGCTCAGCCTGCCAGCTCTTACACGCATACCAATTACCTCTATTGGTTTCAGGACACGTAGTCAGTACTTTAAACAACCCACATAATATTGCAAACTGAAATATTCAACATCTCCATCTTGGTATGCTGTCACCATGCAGAGATGATTATAATTGGTAATCAGTTTCACTGCTGGTAAGTTGAGTGGCATGATTCATTTCATATCCACGCTTATGTCAAACTCAATTAACATTCTAACACAGTGTATTTCAAAGACACAGACCTAATCTGAGGGAACAATGTAATTATTTTTTTGATGTTCAAAATTCTCAGTTCCATGAAGAGAAGAAATTCAAGCACAAATACATTTATTAATATTGTAGCATTTTACAGTTTTGCTTGCTAGAGGAAGAGGGGATGAACATATATCTTCCATCTCAAATTCCTGTTGTAAGTGGGGCATGCCAATGACATGAGAAACTGCAGTGAAATCAGAAATTCAAAATGATCAAGATTTTCCTTTGTGATTACACACTGCTGTATCAAGACATGGTATGCATTATGATACTGAATAAGGACTTAATTCTTTTTTAAAAAAATACTGATCTCTTCAGGGTAATTTTTATTGATTGATTTATTTAAGAGTCAGAGGCATCATAGTGCTTTGTCAAATTCCATGTAAACAAATGGGTAAACAAAAACATAAAGGGAAAACTAACATATGTAGTCTTTTTAGGAGAAATTAGTAACTTGAAGAAGGCAAATAAAGGCTGCAACGTAGTGAAACTCATAATCACTGAAAAATCTATCCCTCACCCCACTTATGGGTTATGTATTTCTTCTATTATCCTTAACATCAGCTTGTGATAATGTAGCAGTCTTCATAGCACAGAATGGAAGTGATAAAATACACAAAATATATTTTAAACAAACAAATAAATAAAACAGCGCTAGATGATCGACATTACATAACTTGCCTAGAGTAGTCCTGTTCCACCCATGGTTAGTTTGCTGTATTATCATACAGCTGGTCACAACTTGCTGATCCATCTGTACTGATAGAAGAGACAGCATTTTTCTGGCATGTCTTCTATACATGGGCTCTTTTGTATGCAGTAGCTGCATGGTTTTGTCACATAGGTATTCCATCAAGTGACCCATGCTCTAAAGTTACAAAATCACACAACATTTGAAGTTGGAAGGGACTCTTGAGATCATTTGGTTTAACCTCTCAGCTGAAGTAGCGTCAGCTAGAGCAGGTTGCCCAGGGCCATACCTAAACAGCTTTTAAATATATCTAAATAAGTCGTAGGAAGGAAAAAAACGTAACAAGCTGTTGTTTTACTTTTCCTTCCTACAGAAAGTTTGTTTTGGTTTCTTTTGTGGAGGGCAGGGCAGGAAATACTGAAAACCATGAAAATATAATTGCTCTGATAAAAGGAAGATATCTTTCTGCATCTCAGAAAGTATACAAAAATATGATAACATCTACTTTGATTCTTTTGAGATAGAAACACATATCACTTGGTGTCAATTAAGATTGGTTGAAGTTAAAATAAATGTAATGGTATTTTTCTTGAAGATTTTAATCTCCCAAGCCTGCAAAACTGGTCTGGAAACCTTGAAGAAGCAAAGTTGTCAGTTCTAACATAGTGAAATTTTTTATGGAATAAAAAATACTTCTCTATGTTATTGCTAATTCATCATAAAATTGTCAGGATAAAAATCCCTTATTAGTTTGTGGAACAATCAGGAAGTTCCTAGTAGCTTTTACTAGCAGACTCAGAACATTGTCCCAATTGACTTTTCTGATCTTCAAAACGTGAACAATCATCAGTGAAGTAACTGACCTCAGCTATAAGCTGTTTGAGCAGGGCCTCATGAAATAGGATGCAGTGGAATCCTTTCAATTAGCAAAACTTGACTATGGATGCAATAGAACATGTTCTAATAAAACCTGACCAAATACTGACATGAGTAGTTTCTGTGTCAGAATGTCTTGCCACTGTGAATATTGAGCTGAAATTTGGAAAGAACACTCCCTTTGCTTCCTGGAAGAAATGGAAAGGTGTTTTGCTGTTCTGTATTATCAAAAAGAGTGGAGCAGGATGTCAAAAATTCACATCTTTACATCTTGAGAGGAAGACTGTACTATTACTTTCTGGTAAGACAGGTTCTTTTTATCACTCTCTCCCTTCCTCCACAGCCGCAATATCAAGGTTATGCTCTTCTATTTAATTCTACAAATACCTGTGGTCTGGTGCAAACCTTTTCTGAACAGAATAGAAACTATAATTTTGATGACTACATACTGATGTCTATCCTGTTCTTGACCACTGAAGTCTAGATAAAGCCTTGACATTATCTCATTGGAAGCTATTGTGAGAAGTTATTGATATAAACACATTTCATCAGTTTCTGGGTACCAGACTTGTCTCTGATTTGGACATATTGATTTTCTTACACTATTTACTACAATGGTTCCTTTGAGACTATCCGCATTTGGTAACAGGACCAAAACCAGGTATCTAAGTAAATTGCATTCACTTATGTTTCAATAGAAAATCTCAATATCATAGTTATTATTTTTGATATTTAAATTAAATATGCCATTAATATTAACACTTCACCGTTCTTAAGAAGAAGCTTCCTATATTCAGGATTATTTTACTTGAGCAGCCTGGCTGCAAACCACAGGGAATAAGGTTTGTACTATATCATTGCAAAGAATTTTTCTCATTGTTAACTTAGTTGTTCCTGAGAGGGGCTAATAACCCTGATGTCACATCTGACCATTCTATTTCCCAGAAAAGCAATATATTCAACATGGTAAGAGTACTTCTTTAAGCAGTGCCATTTACACAGACCACATTTCTATTTATCACAAGACTGACTTGCAAGAGCCCTGCATGATATTTTGGCTACAGGGCTGATTAATTTAAAACATGCTTTAGCAGGACTCCAGGCAGTGTAGCTCCATTCCTTGGCACCTGTTTAGTATGTACAGTACACTTTGTCAGTGACAGAAACTTCTGTGTTTTGAATATTGCCACAGATTAAATTTAATTTAACAAAATTTAGGATTTTTTTTCATATGTCTTGTCCTGGGTTCAGCTACAGCAGTCA
>NW_009928756.1:0-415 GCF_000696875.1 Nestor notabilis
CCCATGGGGACGTGGTGGCCGTGTCCCCACAGCTGCTGCGGGCCCACGTGGAGCGAGCGCCCCAGCTCACCCCCGAGTTCGGCAGGGAGATGGCGCAGAGTCTGCTGGGCGTGTTGGTGACCTTCCTGCACAGGTGGGACGTGGGGACGGGCCCAGGAGCGTGGGCACCGCGGGGGGACAGGAGCCATGGGGCAGAGCTGGGGTGGCACCATCCCACTGGTGGTGGGCTTCAGGGTGCTGCTCCCCAGGGTGGTGGGTCCCCATTGTGCTGGGTCCCCATGATGGTGGGTCCTCATTGTACTGGGTCCCCATGATGGTGGGTCCCCATGGTGTTGGGTCTCCATTGTATTGGGTCCCCATGGTGTTGGTGTTGGGTCCCCATTGTATTGGGTCCCCATGGTGTTGGTGTTGGGGA
>NW_009928756.1:798-1427 GCF_000696875.1 Nestor notabilis
GCTTGGCCGTGGTGTTGGGTTCCCATTGTCTTGGGTCCCCATGATGCTGCTCACCATGATGTTGGGTCCCCATGATGTTGGGTCCCCATTGTACTGGGTCCCCATGATACTGGGTCCCCACTGTACTGGGTCCCCATGATGCTGGTCCCCATGGTGTTGATGTTGGGTCCCCATGGTACCAAGCCCCCCAGCACCCATGGGTGACCCATGTGGCCCCTTCAGCTTCCAGCGGAAGGTGGAGCGGTTCCTGGAGGCACCCAATGACCCGTCCCCACCCGAGGACACCCCCGGCCGCGCCATCGCCCTGGTCAACTGCTGCCCCGTGTTCAGGTGAGGCCGCCCCACGGCCCTGGGGGTGCTGGGGAGGGGGGTCAGGGTCCCCCAGCACCCACTGACCCCCCGCAGGAGCTTCGCCGAGCGCCTGGCGCAGTTCGGGCACCCCGAGAGCGAGGAGCTGCGGCGCCAGGCCCAGGGTGCCCTGGACAAGGTGACCCGGAGCTGCAACCACGTCCTCACCCAGCGCCTCTTCGAGGACCTCAAGGTGCCGGCACCGGGACGGGCGGGAGATGGAGAGCGATGGGTGCCCAGCGATGGGTGCTGAGTGGGGTGACACCCATGGGTGCAATGCC